>NW_007732524.1:103338-117766 GCF_000696425.1 Galeopterus variegatus | reverse complement strand
AGAACTCATGTGGAAATCTGATCCCCAATGTGGCAGTGTTGGAAGCTGTTAGAATCATGGAAGTGGATCCCTCATGAATGGATTAATGCTCTCCCTGGGGGATGGGGGTAGTGAGTGATTTCTCACTCTATTAGTTCCCAGGAGAGCTGATTGTTTAAAAGACCCTGGCACCTCCCTCCTCTATCTCTCTTTTCCGTCCTCCTGCTATGTGATCTGCTTTCCTCCACTAGCTGCCTGCCACTTTCTACCATGATTAGAAGCAGCCTGAGGCCCACACCAAATGCAGCTGTCCCAGAATTGTAAGCTAAATAAACTTCTGTTCTTTATAAATCACCCAGTCTGAGGTATTCTGTTATAGCAATACAAAAATGGACTAATATACCTTACAACTACTAATCTCTTTTCTGTCTCTATGGATTTAACTATTTTGAATATTTCATATAAATGAAAACAAACAATATGCAACATTTTGTGTCTGGCTTCTTACTTCTTTCCTTATGAAATGGCTGAATTCCTTGTCCTTTCCTTATTTTAATCCTTATTTTAGTTTTCTAGTTGGAATATGCTTGTTTGTAAGAAATGTTTAATGTTATGTTAAGAGTTAACCACATTGACAGCTAAATGCAGCTACTGAGCTCTGTAACTTTGTGGTCAGCTTGTCAGCCCTTAGTCTTCCTGCGTGAGTAGGGGACTTAGCTAAAACCAGAGCCTTCCAGGAGTTTCCTGAGTAAATGAGAGACTGACTTGCTTTCTAGCTGGCATTGCAGTAACCCCCCTCCGACCACATCCCCCATCTCCATGGAGACCCTTACCCAAAGCCCCTTTCTGCATAACCACAGTAACCCAGTTTTGCCCACCTATTAAAGACCCCCAATTTAGGGGACTCTGCCTGGATACAAGCAAAAGATCCAATAGACACACTTGCTTGCTTTACTCAAGAAAAGTATTTAAGTCTGGTTCCCTCTGCATTCTGGGCTCAGGATTTTGGAACACTAGTTCCCCTGAGGCCTGCCAGCATAATAAACCATCTGACTTCTCCATCTCTCTGAGTGACTGCATTTCCTCAGGGACAACTTCCACAACACTTACAGTGCTTTTTTCCATTTCATGGTGAAGAATATTCCATTATATGTATAAGGGTTCTTCAAAAAGTTCATGAAAAAATAGAATTAAAAGATAATACAAATCTTTCCCTGAACTTTTTGAAGTACCTTCACATAGAACATATTTTGCTTATTCATTCAGCTATTTGTTTTTCCACCTTTTGTTAGTTGCAAATAATTCTGCTGTAAACTTTCTTGTACAATTATTTGCTTTAGTATCTGTCTTCAGTTTGGGGAGGGGATATACCTAGAAGTGGAATTGCAGAAGAACATATTTTGCTTATTCATTCAGCTATTTGTTTTTCCACCTTTTGTTAGTTGCAAATAATGCTGCTGTAAACTTTCTTGTACAATTATTTGCTTTAGTATCTGTCTTCAGTTTGGGGAGGGGATATACCTAGAAGTGGAATTGCAGAATCATATGGTTATTCTGTGTTTATATTTTTGAAATACTGCTAAACTATGTTCCACAGTGGATACATCATTTTACTCCCCACCAGCAATGTACAATACTTTGAATTTCACCCTATTAATTACCAAAACTTATTTTCCATTTTTAAAAAATAACAGCCATTCCACTGGGTGTAAAGTTGTATTCATTGTGGATTTTCTATATATGGGATCTTGACATCTGCAAATTAAGATGGTTTCACATCTTCCTACCCAATCAGGATGCTATTAATTTATTTTTATTTTTATTTTATTTTTTATTATTTTATTTTATTTTCATAATTACTCTGCCTAGAACTTCTAGTACAATGCTAAAAAGAAGTGCCAGAATGAGCATTCTTTTCTTGTTCCTATCTTGGGGTGGGCGGGGGGTGAGGTTTCAGTCTTTTTACCATTGAGTATGATAGTAGCTGTTGTTTTTCTTATAAATGTCCTCTATCAGGCTGAAGAAGTCCCCTTCCTTTCCTAGTTTGTTAAGCATTTCTGTCATAAAATTGTGTTGAATTTTGTCAAAAATTTTGTTGTTTCTCATAAATAAGATTTTGAGGAGAAAAGAAAAGTAGATTAAAAGAGTCATGCATAGTAAGAGACAGTGAAGATAACTAATGGCTGGAAACCAGGAAATCTAAAATTAAAGGATGGATAGATTAACATTTAGAAAATAGAAGAGAAATGAGAATTGCATTAGATACAGACAGAGCAACATGGTCAAACCCTTATAGGCTTATGTAAGCATGATTTAAGAAGGAGTAGGTGACTTTTATCCAATTTGTACTAGCTCCCTACGTTATATGTAAGAACAATTCTATGTAAGTATTCCAGCATCAGCCCCATCTGTGGTCTCAGCTGACAGCCAGTGCCAACTGCTAAGTAGGTGAGTGAAGAAGTTTTCATGCAGATTTCCAACCAAGCCATCATTGTTGCTAACTGCATGAAACTGATTAAGAACCACCTGGCTGAGTTCAATAAATTCCCAGAACCATGAAAAAGAAACGATTGTTGTTGCTTTAAGCCACTGAGTTTTGAGCTATTTTGTTACATAGTAGTAGATAAATGGAAAACAAAAACAAAAACAAATCTCCATGAGCATAGTCTGCAAGGAAGGCTGCATTATGGGGGAAGAATTAGATGTCATGCCAGGCTATGGTAAAGTTGCTTATACATTCAAGTTATTCATTCACTAAGCACTTTATCCAACATGCACAAGGCCAGGCCATAGACACTAAAGAGACAAACATGGATACAAAATAATCTCTGTGCCAGAGGAAGTCACAACCTGAGGAGGAGGACAGACATTACCTAGAACAAGCAATAATAAAATAGCACATGCCCTACAAGAATGGTGTATGCTTGATGACACAGGTGCACAGAGGAGGGAATGAGAAATTCTGCATGGAGACAAGGGAAGAGATGTTTCAAATAAAAGGAGGAACACATTTTGAAAAGTGGAAAATAAGAAGAAAATCTTTCCAGTAAAAAAAAAGAAAAAGATGTATAAAAGTATGTATGTATTAAATTATGTGGTTTATCCAGGGCATCTAAGAAGTTAGATATGGCTTGAGTGTTGGAAATAAGCAGGGATAATGAGAAATAGTGGAGGATGAACTGAGTGACATTTTAAAGGAATTTGGTCTGTAATCATACACTAAAAGAAGACAATCACTAAGATAAATAATAGCATAACATGTTAAACAAAGACCAAAAAGACATCCTGATGGTGTCAGGCTTGTACAGGAGAATAAAAAAAGTGTTTGCTCAGTCAGCATCACTACAAGTTATACTGTCTTTGTAAGTAGTAAAGAAGATACAATCACTATAAGTGTTCTTGGAGAGGAATTGGTCATTCAAGTTCAGTCATAATATGCACCTAGAGTTTATTAGATGAAAACAACCCTATCTTATCTATAAGATGGTATCCTTTCTAATTTCCCATTCCTATCTCTATACTCTTCTCTTTACTACTATACACACATAACCTCCAATTAAAGAAGACAATTGTTGTTTATAGACTTACATAACAGAATAAAGTTCATTTTAAAGCAGAATAGAATGATCATCACAAATAAAAGTGAAAAGTGCTAGCAATTGAAGGCATTAGTGTATGTCTGTGACCCACTAGCCATACTGATATTTGGAGACACAGTTCCAAGAATTCCCCAGTTATCTTGTTTCTCTGATTATGATATGTCTCTTGATTATCCTTCTTGGCAGCCTTCTTTTACTGGAAGTCAAAAATTATTATAACGCTTTTGGATTACACTGCTCAACTCTTTCAATGTCAACTAAAATCTGTCACTGAAGTCCATGGACTGCTAGCAAAGAATAGGAATGCAACTTCTAAATAAACAACTGATTTGCTTGGATGGCATCCAAAAAGGGTGATAAATGTCCCGCTCTAGTGATACATTGGAATTAGATTATCTTAGGTCTCTATAAAACATTATTACTAACATACATTGTATGCACATTTACTATTAATAATACTGTTAAAAATAATAATAGCTATTTCTTATTAAGAGCTATGTGCCAGATAATGACCTTAGCATTTCACATTGACTAATTTATTTAATTCTCACAGTAGCACTATGAGGTAGCTCTCTTTCACTTGGGATGTTCACTCTCCAAACCCAGCCACCATGTTGTGAGGAAGTCCAGACCACACGCAGAGGCCACATATGAGTATTTTAGCAAACAGCTCCAGCTAAGACCCCAGCAAACAAACAGTGTCAACTTCCAGGTATGTGTGCCAACAAGCCTTCAGATGATATTAGCCTTCCAGACTTGAATCTTCCAACTCATGCCCTAGATACTATGGAGCAGAAAGAGACAGGCATCCCTGCTGTGCCCTGTCTAAATTCCCGACCCACAGAAACTGTGAGAGAGGTCGGGGATAGTTTGCCATGTAGAAATAGGTAAGTGATAGGGTAATAAAATGGGCAACTAATATTTCCATATTACAGATGAAGAAAACCTGTTGTAACTATTTGATGAAATGTTTGTTTTCTCCAAAAGCTCCCTCAGACCAAGGACCCATTCTTGTTTTGTCTCTACTTTTGCTGCTCTAAGCACTGGTCCTGGAGCTAATTGCAGGCAATAAATATTTGCTCAATGAAAAAAGAATGAGAACTGTAGATGGAGAGTAGAGAGAGACATTCTCCGAAGCACACTTTTTCTCTCTTTACCCAACTCCCCCTGAGGACAGTCGGTGTTCATATAGGCAACCAAACTAAATTGTTGATTTATTACCAAAAATGAGGCCTGTGAAAATTAAGAAGGTGAGTCACAATCTGGAGATGATTTAAGAGGTATTTTTGCAGGAAGACTGTTGAGCCAAAAGTACCTTTCCACCAACTACTGAGACTAAAGAATGTTCTTTTTTCCTTACACTATTTTTAGCAATGTTGGTCTCCTAAACCAATAGATGACAATGCTACCTGGTAATGAAAGAGCCCTAAGACCAGAATCCTTCCTATCTTTAAACTTTAATTTACTGTGTATTAGTGCCCTCTCAGACACTGTGACCCGCTCCTTTGTTCTGTGTACAAACAACAGAGAAACACCTGTTCACCTATAGATTCCCTCAGTTCCCTTTTACTGTGTCTGTGCTTCCTTTGTCAGGTTCCTGTGTATGCTTTTCATCTACTAGGGTGCCCCTGTAAAAATAGAAGTCTGCCTTTGCACTACTGGAGCTATTTGCCAAAAGTGGCTAGCAGATTATGTCCCCTGAGGTGACCTCTAGACAATGACTGATGGATGTATGCCTTAGGAAGCTCAGCTCCCTATCTTGAAGTTGGGACAAATTCTTAAGTGTAATTTACATTCCAGAACTACCCTTCAGTATCCATCTGAGGTGAGAACTTGAGATCTTCTTTCTTGCCCAACTTCTCCTACTATCTTAAAGATTTCTCCTGAGTGCATGTCTTTAATAATCCGATTGTCACAAATTCTAATTGCAGAGTCTGTTTCAGGAGAACTAACTCCAAAGCAAAGGGTATCATCAGCTTTGCTGAGGTAGAGAAATAAGCAACTTATTAACAGACGATCATAGGGCATCACACTGTTTTGCCCTCCCAAGCTATAATCTAACTTCTCAACTATATTCAACTTTTCCTAAGGTACTACAACAATGTGGAGAAAACAGAGATCCTGTAAAGCACACAAAAATAGTGATGTACTAGTGACTTTAGTAAACGTGAGAAGAACTAGTGAGATGAACAATGACTCTATAAATTCACTGACATCTTTGGTACAAGCTGTATGATGGCTCAGGTGTTGAGATGTGTCAAATGGTTTGTATATGGATACATATATGACCACAATTTCCTCCTAGTTTAACACTCCTTCTATATCCATCAATTTCCATTGCCATAACAGCTCATATTTCCTAATACACAACTAGGATATCAGGAGAATGGGGAGGTGGCAGCTTACAAGTAAAACAGGTATTCCTAGGATGAAGATGTTTATTCTTGGTTGTATGATCTGCACCCTAATTTTCTCCTTGTAAACTTGCCAGTGTGTTTCCTCACAACAATAGCAGTCAGCACTGTTGTACTCCAAATACATGAGTGTATTTCCAATATTTTGGATTTGAGTTATATAAATGCTGTATTGTAAATAGGTAATAATGGAGTTTGGATGTGTTGTCCCCTTCAAATCTCATGTGGAAATTTGATCTCCAATGTGGCAGTGTTGGAAACTGATTGAGTCATGGGGGTGGATCCCTCAAGAATGGATAAATGCTCTCCCTGGGGAAGGGGAGATTAATGAATGAGTTCTTGCTCTATTAGTTCCTGTGAGAGCTCCTTGCTTAAAAAGACCCTGGCACCTTCTCTCTCTCTCTTGCTAGCTCTCGCCATGTGATCTGCTTGTACCTGCTGGCTCCCTGCCACTTTTCCACCCTGAGTAGAAGCAGCCTGAGGCCCAAGCCAGATGCAACCATTCCAGAATTGTAAGCCAAATAAACCTCTTTACTTTATAAATTACCCAGTCTCAGGTATTTCTGTTATAGCAACACAAAACGGACTAATATAGAACATTGGTACCAGGAGTGGGGTATTGCTATACAGATACATGAAAATGTGGATGCAGCTTTGGAACTGGGTAACGGGCAAAGGTTGGAGGAGTTTCGAGGACTCAGAAGAGAAAAAGACGAGGGAAATTCGGAATGTCTTAGAGACTTATGTGGTGGCGAGCAGAATGCTGATTGAAATGTGGACAGTAAAGGCCATGTGGATGATGAGGTCTCAGATAGAAATGAGGGACTTATTGGGAATTGGACAAAAAAGTAACCCTTGCTACACCATAGCAAGAAGCCTGGCTGCACTGTGTCCATGTGCTTGGACTTTGTGGAAGTTGGAACTTAAGAGTTGTAAACCAGAGCATTTGACCAAAGAAATTTCTAAGCAGCAAAGCATTAAGGACGCTGCATGGCTACTTCTAACAGTCTACTCTGAGTTATGGCAGCAAAGGCATAACATAAAGGCAGAATTTAAAAGGGAAGCAGAGCGTAAAGTTTTGGAAAATTTGCAGCCTGGCCATGTGGTAGAGAAGTGGAGAGCAGGAGAAAAACGCAAGGGTGAAGCTGATAAACTGTTTGCTAAGGACACTATCTTGGTGGTGAGGCAGCCAAATGCTAAGAACCAGGACAATGGAAAAAATGCCCTAAAGGCATTTGAGAACTCCAGAAGGGTGCCCCACCCATCACAGCCCCTAAGGCAAAGAAGGACTGAGTTATCCTGGAGGACAGACCTGGAGTGCAGCTGCCCTAGGGATCATGCTCCCTGAATCCCAACTGCTCCCACTGGAGCAGCCCTGGAGAGTAGAGGCCTGAAACCTAGGTGGTGTCGTTAAGTCTGCAGGCCAGCAAGACATGTGAGCAGTGGAGGTGTGGCAGCCTCCACCCAGATTCCAGAGGATGTATGGAAAAGCCTGGGGCCACTACAGAGGACATCTACTAGACCAATGCCAAGCAGGAAAGTAGGGTCAGAGCCCCCAGAGAGAGCCCCCACCAGGGAAATGTTTAGTAAAGCCGCTCTATTAGTTCCTGTGAGAGCTCGTTGCTTAAAAAGACCCTGGCACCTTCTCTCTCTCTCTCTTGCTTCCTCTCTCTTGCTTGTTCTTGCCATGTGATCTGGTTGTACCCGCCAGCTGCCTGCCATTTTCCGCTATGAGTAGAAGCAGCAGGAGGCCCGTGCCAGATGTAGCTTTCCCAGAATCATAAGCCAAATAAACCTCTTTCCTTTATAAATTACCCAGTCTCAGGTATTTCTGTTATAGCAATACAAAATGGACTAAAACAGGTAAAAAGAAATGAATGTATTTTTTTGCTTGTCTACGCCAAAATCACATGAGAGGTTTGTAACACAGCTAAAAGCAATGCAAAATATAGACTCCCTTCTCTAGGCCAAGAAAATATGGATGCTAGACTAAGTAAAACCAAAAGATGAGTACTTATTGCTTGAATAAGAGTCACAATTGTTCATCTTAACTTGGTTTGAATATCGTCTTTTATAAACTTATCTAACAAGATACTAAACCTCTGAAGCAATAGGTTGTCATAACACTACATACTTACTCTACTTCTCATGAGATGACAGGAGTGTCAGCTCCACATAGTTTTGGCTGACACAAGAACTTTCATGGCTGAACCATAACCCCTTAGACTGTAGAAAAATCTTATCAGGGGAGGAAAAAGTATCAATTGTACACATTGCCAATGATGCTGATCCTAAGCTAAAGGGATTAAGTAGGGGTCATTGGTAAGGGCAGAGTATGGCCAACTGTGAGTACAGTTTTGGCCCCATTCATTGGATAAAAGTATAAAATAAAATCTAAGTCAGAAATCGCAATCTGCAGAGCATGGTATAAAACAACTTTCAATCAGAGGAATGATGCAATAGAGTCTGGTTTAAGTGGAAGATGGATGCTTTCTATTGAGTGCCACATTCTAATAGGTGCTAGGACCTCCTCCTCCTCTTCCACCACCATCACTGCCTCCTCCTCCTCCTCCTCCACCATCACCACCTCCTCCACCATCACCATCACCACCTCCTCCTCCTCCACCATCACCACCTCATCCTCCTCCATCATCACCACCACCTCCTCCTCTACCACCATCACCACTTCCTCCTCTACCGTCACCACCTCCTCCTCCTCAACCAACACCTCCTCCTATACCACCATCACCACTTCCTCCTCCTCCTTCTCAACCACCACCTCCTTCTCCTCTATCACCATCACCACCTCCTCCTCCTCTACCACCATCACCACTTCCTCCTCTACCATCACCACCTCCTCTTCCTCCTCCTCAACCACAATCACCACTTCCTCCACCACCATCATCATCTCCTCCTCCTCCCCCACCACGACCTCCTCCTCCACCACCGTCACCACTTCCTCCTCCACTGTCACCACCTCCTCTTCCTCCTCCTCAACCACCATCACCACCTCCTCCTCCTCAACCACCTCCTTCTCCTCTACCACCATCTCCACCTCCTCCTCCACTACCATCACTACCTTCACCTCCTCCTCCTGCTCCTCTTTCTCCTCCTCCTCCTTCTTCTTCATCTCCTCTACTTCCTCCTCCTTTTTCTCCCTAATGGTCATCATATCATCATCATCAACAACATTTGCTAAGCTCTTAGAATGTGCCAAGTACTATTGTAAACAGTTTGCATGTAATTATTCTTTTAATCTTCCCAATACCCATACAAGGAAGATATATAAGTACCATTCTACAGATGAGGAAACTGAAGCATGGGGTACATAAATAATTTGCCCAAGTTTTTAAGAGTGAAATGGTGGAGCCAGGCCTTGACCTCAGGCAGGTATCAGAGTCCACACTCTAGGAAAATGCATTCCAGTAGCCAGTGATTACTACATGAGCAACTAAGTTTGTGCCATGGCAGACTGTGTCTTATATTCAAAGGAATTACCTGTGAAGTTGAAGAAAGGAATTCTTTGCTCTCTTTCAAATCCCATTTAAAACTACTATTTCCAAAATCCTTCTAGGACCCATCTATCCTACAGGTACATTTTCATTTGCTGCAATCCTTTATTATTTATTTGAGACTTAGCATTTATACTGAATCAACAGTTCTCATTTCATTTATTTGCCTTCTAACCCCAACTATGCTAAATTATCTTTGACCAAAGTCATTGTATCTTACAGGTGTTGCATGTTTTGGAGCCTGGCATACAGTAAGCACTTAAAGGAATCTTGTTGACACACTAATTGCGGATTTATAAAATGGGGATTTTTTTTCCTACAATAGAATATGTTGCCAAGAAGATGTCAAGAAATTTCCTTTCAAAGAGATATTTATAAATAGGATTCATACTTAGCCATTCCAGGTAATTTAGTTGGGTCCTACTTGAAGTGAAAGGAATGATCTCTAAAACTGTATTCTAGTTCTGTGACTTGATACCTCTGAGAACTGTCTTCCTAAACTCCAATGATCCTCCCTTTCAAAGTATTTACAGCAACACAAAGACTAAATAATCCTGCCCTTATGCATAATATAGTCTTGTGAAAAGATCAAAAGCTTTAGGGTCAGTCAGTTTGGGCTATTAATTTTGACTGTATAATGTAACAGCGGGGGAACTTCGATCAATTTTTACCTCTCTGAGCCACAGTTTCCCTATTTGCAAAATGGGTCCACTACCAGTTACATTGCCGGTTTGTTCTAAGAAAATGTAGAAATGTATAAGTTAATGCAGCATCTAAAAAACCATAAAAACTCACTAAATATTTGCCCCAATTCTTTATTCTAACTTAACTCTTAATAAAATAAGATCATTTTGCCAGTTGTTCTATTTCAGTTGAAAATGATCGTTTCGCATGAATTAGTTTGGGAATATGCATAAATATATATGAAATTATCACACCACAAAGCTCAGCAAGGTAATTGAAGGAGAGGTAAACTCCAGATGTCAACCCTGGGGATGGCAACTATCTGATAACACACAAAAATTAATCCATGTGTTATAACACTTTTTAGTAATAATAAAAGATTTCACTAGCATTCAGACCATAAATTGTTTCTAGAATGTGAGTGAGTGCAATTTGATGTCTGTTTATTGCAGCAGCTCAGAGAGACAAGGAATCCCCAAGTATAGCAAAAGCTATAGAATGCAAGTATTAACAACTGAAGAAAATTTTAACATTTATGTGAATCAGTATAGTGGCAAATAAGGACATAAACAGCGAAATAACTAATAAAAGTATAGTTCATGATCTCTGTATTATAATATCTCAGATATGATCCCAGTCAGACTGGCTATTATCAAAAAGACAGAGAATAATAAATGCTGACAAGGATGCGGAGAATTGGGAGCACTTCTGCACTGTTGGTAGGACTGTAAATTAGTAGAGCCATTACAGAAAACAGTACAAAGATTCCTCAAACAGCTACATAAAGAACTGCCATATGATCCAGCAATCCCACTGCTGGGTATATACCCAAAGGAATGGAAATCATCATGTTGAAGTGATACCTGCACTCTCATGTTTATCACAGCTCTATTTACAATAGCCAAAATATGGAACCAACTTAAATATCCATCAATGGACAACTGGATAAGAAAAACGTAGTACATACACACCATGGAATACTACTCAGCCATAAAAAAGAATGAAATTCTGCCACTCCCAGCAACCCGGATGGGCTGGGAGAAAATTACATTATGTGAAATAAGCCAGGCACAGAAAGAGAAATACCACGTCTTCACTCATAAATGGGAGGAAAGAAAGAAAGAAACAAACAAACAAGCAATCATAATAATATGTTGAACTTTCGGAAGGAAAGATCAGAACTGTGATTATTAGGGGTAGGAAGGGGAGGGAGAAATTGGTTAATGGACACAAAGATTGATTATGTTCTATTATGACAAATATGCTAATTATTCTGATTCAATAATCACATATTGTATGTGAGCATTGATAGTTAACTCTGTACCCCCAAAATATGTATAAACAATTATGTATATAAAAAAAGGTAAAATTAAATAAATAAATAATAATATCTCAGCTTTGAAAGATTACAGAGGGTGGAAAGAGTAATGTGAAATTAATATATTAACATTGATCTAAGTAAGTGTTTATGTCATTTAGGACTGGAAAAGACTGGAAACACAGGGAACAAAGGATGATTTAAAACAAGAATCCATTTCAGGAAAGAAGGGGAGATCAGTACTAGGACAAACTCATAATCATAAACTATTCCATGCTATGATGTCCACATCACACTAATGAAAATGTTTTGGCAAAACAGGAAAATACGCAGTGGTTCTATCTGAATAGTAATATTAGTATTTTGAAGGAAGTAGTGGTATATTTTTTATTAAACTCCTTAATAAATTGAGTCTTTATTCTATAGATTTTGATTATTCTCAGCAATTTATTTTATTTTTTATAAATCTCAACAGAGTCAAGATTTTTTTTTTTTAAATCTCATTAGTTTGTTAAAGATAGAAAATTCAGCAAAATTTGTAGTCAAAGTCTTGGTTTTCAGAATGGCCTGATTCCAAAGTTAAGCAGTAGCTTTTATTAATACACCCCTAAGCTATACTTTATGTTTTGTGGATGGTAAAAGCATATGCCAACATAAAATATAAACTAATTTTATACAGCCACCTGTGTGAGTCTGCACATACATACACACTCACAATTTAGTTTCAACATAGTGTTCTATGAGAGAAAAACTCACTTTAACATTATAGGACTCACAAAACAAAGAAAGAAATTCAGAATTCACTGACTTTATAGACTAGGCACAAAGTCCAAAGACTTTTATGTTAGAATAATTAATTCCCAGGGAACTAATGTTATCAGTAACTGAAAATAAGTATGGTCTCCACATGTAACAGAGCATAAATGCTAGAAATATATATAAATATTTAACATATGTGAGTGTTTCATTTGGTGACTTTGTAGATGAAATTCATTTAATATTTTGCATTTGTGATGCTTCTTGAGTTTGTGTTTAATAGCAATTAAAATTTTAACTGTGTATACACAGGCAAATTATACAATCCACGTTTAAATTAATTTTCATTAATAAAGACAATATAGTAAAATAAGAGCATACAACTGCATTCCATTGCATTTGAATTAGCCACTAAATTCATTTGAAATGAGCAGTAATTTAATATCTGTAATATTAATTCTAAATTCAAATGATATATTAATTGCAGATTTTTCAGACAGCTAATATTTCAGTTTGAAATGCAGAATTCCTTTCATTTTTTAAAACACTTGCTTAGCTTTCACCATTACACATTTTAAACTTCAATATTTCTCCATTTGTATAATGACCCTCTATGGTTATATGGGTCAATGACCATGAATTAACATATGTTTACTTCAGCTATAAGTACTTGACATCATGCCTGGAAAACGGCTAAGGAAAGAGGATATCTAGACCCACATCATGTCTATTTCTACAAAATTCTAAGTTCTCTGTAGTAGAGAACATTGTCATCATTGACTTAGTGCACCCATCAGTAATTGCCACATTATAGCTGCTCTCCGTCTGCAGTAAATGGAGCCACTGATATTACTCTCTGTGGAACTAGATACTTAGTAATTAATACATATGTTTCTACCTATAAAAAATTCTCAGTCATTCCACAAATAAATATATGTCTTCATGGGGGAGAGGAGTGAAAGGACCCGGAATAAAACACACTATGTTAAATATAGTAAGAGATAATATAAAAATACATGAGGGCCAGAGCATATATAAAAAAAATATAACCCTATAAAAAATTCTCAGTCATTCCACAAATAAATATATGTCTTCATGGGGGAGAGGAGTGAAGGGACCCGGAATAAAACACACTATGTTAAATATAGTAAGAGATAATATAAAAATACATGAGGGCCAGAGCATATATAAAAAAAATATAACCGTGACCCACAATTAGCATTAGTCAGCCCAGAAAACTAAACCATTATGTACAGTAAACAGCCCAAGAAGCTAGCCTAGTATTTATCTATAAGTCATAATTGTAAGAAGTCAGACCACTGTCTCTAGTGAAAAAAACCTAGGAAGCCAAATAATAATATCTGTAACAACTGGCCCCAAATGGCCAAGACTTGTTTAAGAACTGAAAGCTTCCCTAATTTGTTCCTGCTTCCTACTTAGGACTAAAGAGAAAAAGCAAAATATACACCCCAAACCAATCACACAGGATGCCCACTTCTAGTTAGCCCACCTCCAACTTTCCCATGCCAATCAGAGCAGAATTTAAACTTTCTGACTTTGTTGCTTAGGTAGAATATTAATTAAAACCAAAATGGTTAGAAGGCGGCAAAATAGTTTATAGGTTTGAACTGACATCAAGCTTTCCTCAGTATTTTTACTGTAAAGTTTCTTGAGCTCCTTGTGTATTCTGGATATTTATCCATTGTCAGATACATAGTTTGCCAATATTTTCTCCCATTCTGTAGGTTGTATTTTTACTCAGTTGATTGTTACCTTTGCTGTGCACAAGCTTTTTAATTTGATATAATGCCACTTGTTTATTTTTCCTTCTGTTGTCTGTGCTTTTGGGGTCTTGTTCATAAAACCTTTGCCCAGTCCTACATGTTGGAGTGTTTCCCTCATGTTTTCTTCAAGGAATTTTAAAGTTTTAGATCTTATATTTAAATCTTGAATCCATTTTGAATTAATTTTGGTATATGGTGAGAGGTAAGGGCCTAATTTCATTCTTCTACATATGGATGTCCAGTTTTCTCAGCACCACTTATTCAAGAGGTTTTCCTTTCCTCATTGCATGCTCTTGGTGCCCTTGTCAAAAATCAGTTGGTTGTAAATACATGGGCTGATTTCTGGGTTCTCTACTCTGTTCCATTGGTCTGTGTACCTGTT
>NW_007732524.1:101486-102901 GCF_000696425.1 Galeopterus variegatus | reverse complement strand
TTTTTTTTTTTTTTTTTTTTTTTTTTTTTTTGCTCAGGATTTCTTTGGCTATTCTGGGTCTTTTCCTGTTCCATGTGAATGTTAGGATTATTTTTTTCTATTTCTGTGAAGAATGTCATTGATATTTTGATGGGGATTGTACTGAATCTATAGATCACTTTGGGTAGTATGGACATTTTCACTGTGTTGATTCTTTCGATCCTATATAAGTAATGCCTTTCCATCTTTTTGTGTCCTTTTTAATTTCTTTCAGCAGTGATTTGTAGTTCTCATTGTAGAGATCTTTCACCTTCTTTAAATTTATTTCTAGATATTTTATTTATTTATTTTTTTGGTATCAATTGTAAATGGGCTTGCTTTCTTGATTTCTTTTTCTGCCAGCTTGTTGTTGCTGTATATAAAGACTACTGATTTTATTTTTACTTTCATTTTATATCCCTCAACCTTACTGAATTCATTTATCAGCTCTATCATTTACCAGCTCTTGGGTTTTCTATATTTGAGAATTATGTCATTTAGAAACAGGGACAATTTGACTTTGTCTTTTCCCATTTGTATGCCTTTTATTTATTTCTCTTGTCTAACTGCTCTGGCAGGACTTCCAATACCTTGTCTCCTTCCTGTTCTTAAAGGAAAAGCTTTCAGCTTTTCACGATTCAGGGTGATATTGGTGGTGGATTTGTCATATATGGTTTTACTGTAAAGATACCTTCCTTCTATACCTAATTTGTTGAGTGGCTTTATCATGAAGTAGGATAAGGAGTTAAATAGACATTTCTCAAAGGACATACAAATGGCCAACAGGTATATGAAAAAAAAAATGCTCAATATCACTAATCATCAGGGAAATGCAAATTAAAATCACTTTGAGATATCATCTCACCCCAGTTAGACTAGCTATTATCAAAAAGACAAAGAATAACAAATGCTGATGAGGATGTGGAGAAAGGGGAATCTTTCTGCAGTGTTGGTGGGATTGTAAATTAGTACAGCCATTATGGAGAACAGAACAGTGGTCCCTTGGGCAACTACAGATAAAACTACCATATGATCAAGTAATCCCAATACTGGGTATACACCCAAAGGAATGGAAACTCCATGTCAAAGGGATTCCTGTACTTCCATGTTTATCACAGCTCTATTTACAATAACCAGACTATGGAACCAACTTAAATGTCAATTGATGGATGACTGGATAAGGAAAATGTGGTATATATACACAGTGGAATACTACTCAGCCATTCGCAGCAGTATGGATGAGCCTGGAGAAAATTATGCTGAGTGAAACAACCCAGGTGCAAAAGGAGAAACACTGCATGTCCTCACTCATAAGTGGGAGCTAAATCATAAATAAGCAAACAATAGAGAGAGAGAGAGGGAGAGAGTGAGAGAAACAACAAGCACAATAATACATA
>NW_007732524.1:100332-101171 GCF_000696425.1 Galeopterus variegatus | reverse complement strand
ATTTGCTGTGCACTACAAATTTTTTATTTACTTAATATTTCCTCATTAATTTATGCACATGAATCTGTTTTGTTTTGTGTACTTTATTGTTTGGTGTTTTGTACCAGGCTGTCTGCATCCTGCTTTCATATATGTTATTGGATATGTGGTATGTGCTCAATAAATGCCATTTGAATGTCATAGTGAATGAATAGGTAGGTGGATGAATACATTTGTTTACTTCCCCAAAACCGCTTTTTACATATGAATTTTTGTTTTTCAACTAGCAATGAACACCTGCTATTCTCTAGGGGAAAAAGTATGAATAAAACAGTTTTGCTTCTATCTAACAAATACTGATGTAGACAGTATTTGCCAGATAATTGTTATATGCGCTTTTGAAACATTAACTCATTAATGCTCTTAACAAATCTACTCTACAAATATAATTACATGGAGAAACACAGGCTCAGAGTAGTTAAGTAATTTGCCTACAACTATTCAGTTAATAAGCATTTGAACTGAGATTCAAACCCAGGTGTGCAAGAATTTGAATTATAACCTCTTTTCATTGGATTTCGTTATATAAGCCCGAAATATATATGCACACACAACACATACTATTACTTTTTTTGTTTAATTCTCTTGTTTTTTAACTCATTAAAATACTTCTATATTCAAATATCTTAATCACCTTGTACAGAGCACAAGTAAAACATATATAGATAAATGGCAAATATTTCGAAATTAAACAAATTCTAGTAATTAATGGATAAAAAAGCTGCAAGAAAAATTAAGGATATTTTAAAAGTAACAAGACAAACATTTCTGTAAGAAGTAAACAACCTATTTGAATAAGC
>NW_007732524.1:94225-100212 GCF_000696425.1 Galeopterus variegatus | reverse complement strand
ACTATTCAGTTAATAAGCATTTGAACTGAGATTCAAACCCAGGTGTGCAAGAATTTGAATTGTAACCTCTTTTCATTGGATTTCGTTATATAAGCCCTAAACATATATGCACACACAACACATACTATTACTTTTTTTGTTTAATTCTCTTGTTTTTGAACTCATTAAAATACTTCTATATTCAAATATCTTAATCACCTTGTACAGAGCACAACAAGTAAAACATATATAGATAAATGGCAAATATTTCAAAATTAAACAAATTCTAGTAATTAATGGATAAAAAAGCTGCAAGAAAAATTAAGAATATTTTAAAAGTAACAAGACAAACATTTCTGTAAGAAGTAAACAACCTATTTGAATAAGCACTTCACAAGAAAAACAAAAATAAATACATGAAAAAGACCATTAGACTCCTGGGAAATGCAATGAAAACCATAATGTGATACCATTATCACAGCACGATACCTACCAGAATTGCTAAAATTTAAAAGACTAACGAAACCAAAAGATGGCAAGGATATGAAACAACTAGAAGTTTTGTACATTGTTGGTGAAAGTATAAAATAGTGAAACTTTGGAAGAAGTTCTCTTGCAAGTTTTATAAAACTACACATATATCAATTCTGTTACCCAGCATTTCTACCCATATGCTTTTACCCAAGATATGTAAAAAAATATATGTTCAAGAAAGAATTTCACAAGAATGTTCAAAGCAGATTTATTCATAATAAGCTAAAATTGGAAACAGTCCAAGTGTTCATGTGCAGGCAAATGTGTTTTTCAAAAAAGTTTGTTATACTCATAGAATGGAATGATACTAAGCTTTACAAAAGAGGAAGTATTATGAACTACTGTTACACAAAAAGCATGGATCTATCTCGTAATATTACACTGAATGGAAGAAGCCTTATGCTAAAGACTACATGCTGTCTGTGTTCATTGTATTAAGTTCTAAAATTTTTCTGCGTAATACAATGGTTATTGAAAGTCTATTGTCCATGGGTCTCTTCCATTTCTGCACATTTAGGGACAAAAGGAACAGAATGACACAAATAGGATGCTCATGAGACTTATTGTGCCTTGAATAAAAAAGTCCTTTGTCTCTAATCTCTAATCAATATTCCTGAAACTGTGGAAGCTAAACTATTAGCTTGCCAGTAAAGTAAAAATCTCAAACTCTTCACAGTAGCAGCTAGTCCTTTGTGGCTAATTAAATTTAAATTTAAATTAACTTAAATTTTAAACAAAATGTAAAATTCAGTTACTCAGAACTACTAGCCATATTTCAAGTACTCAATAACCATATGTGGCTAATGGCTACCATATTGGGGAACATATATATAGAACTTTTCCATAACCACAGACACTTATGGTGGAGGAGATATTTTGAACAAGGACAAAACAATCTATAGTGCAGAAAAATCAAGAGAGGAGTTTCCTTGGTGTGGGGGTCAGGGTCCTGCATGAGCATAGAGGGTTTACTGGGTTGATGGTAATTTTCTAAGATATCATAACAGATGTTTAGTTTAAACACAAATATGCAATTATCAAAATTGCAGAGAATATACATCTAAAATTTGTGTATTTTCTTGTATGTAAATTTTACAGCAACATGTATGTAAACAGATGTTGAACTAGTTAATTATATCAATGCTGAAGTAGTGCATTTATGTCTGTAATTTGTGTTAGTGGGAAGTGTAGGGATGTCTGCAGTTCACTGTGAAATTAATCAATAAAATAACATGGGTTCACGGATACATCCATCTGTCCTACACTTGTAGTAAAACAAGTGTAGGAAAATATAGACAGTGTATTTTAGATGGTATGTATATAATAAGTTTTTAACATGTAAAATAAATTTAACTTTCCTATATGTATAAATTTTTATAATAAAGTATTGTAAAAACATTCTTTTAAAACAGCAACAGAAAATATAACCCCCTTAGGAATAAATCTATTGGTTTCTTCTGAGACCTCTCTTCTTGGCTTGCGGATGACTGCCTCTTGTGTTGTCACATGGCCTTGTCTCTTTGTGTATATATCCCTGGTGTCTCTTCCTCTTCTTGTACATATGACACCAGTCATACTGGATTAAGGTCTCACCCTTATGGCTTCATTTAACCTTAATTCCCTCTTTAAAGTCCCTATCCAAAATATAGTCACACTGGGGGTTAAGGCTTCAGCATACGAATTTTGAGGGAACACAATTCAGTGCATAACACATATTGCTCAAACTGATCATATCAGTGGAGATGGCCCAACTTTGTCTTTTAGAGATTCTTCTACATGTTCCTGAAGAACATCTGATCTAGAGACAGAGCTTCCAGTTCTGTTTCATTATTTAAGCCCTGTTTCCAAGATTCTTTCTGTTAATATGCCCTTAGTCTGTATACTCTAACAATAAATTTAGATGATTGATTGGAACCATTGGCTGAAAAACTATTCCCTGTGCCAAAGGCAGTGAAATACCATTTGGATGCTATTATTGATACTGTCTTCTTTAACAAATGTACAGGTTATTTTTACTTTTTCAGGGAATTTTTGATGAACATAAAATATTCATAGAGGATAGATAATATTTAAATGACATCGTTAAATAATTAAAAATGTGAAGATCTCTACTGGGAATTACTGCATTAAGGGTGAGAATACATTCTCATTATCTGCTCTCAATTTCTGAGATGGTGGAATAAAAGGAAGTTCTGAGTAATTTCTCTGTGCTATTATTACGGGAGTGGAAATCTACCTCTAGAGAGAGTTAAACTTTGCATTAGATTTGAGCAGAGTGATTATTAAAATATTCCTGAATAAATTTAAGAACTTAAAAATCAAGTGCAATATATAATCAATACAGAATGTTATACCAAATGTTAGTACTTCCAAATATTAGTGTGATTAAAGTTACAAAGAAAATTTTTTGAGTATCTAAATGATTGAGTTTAATCTCAGCTATGTTTCTTGCTAGGTACATATCCTATTTATTTTCTTATTTCCTTTAAATGAATGAAGAATTAGTTTATGGTTACATCTGCTTGTGCATGGCATGGCAATGGAAAGTAAGATGGAAGGATAAGATTTTGGAGCACTTGATTTTGTAATTTAATTGTCTCAACAAGTTTATGAGGTAGATATAACTCTATTTACAGATAAACAAACTGAAGCTAGAAATGGTTAAGTGAATTGACAAACCACACACAAATAGTACAAAAATCATACAAGTTGTAAATGGCAATGACAGTTACCTAAACCCAAGCCTAATCACAGACTTTATTGTCTTGCCTGAAAATAATAACATACCCTCTTTACTCATGGGGTGGCTGTAAAATTCATTAAAACAATGAAAATTGAAGTGCTGTTCAAATTAAATGGATTAACAAATGAGTTTAGTATTATTTTTTACAATTTCTGACCTATTGCAGGATTTTTTCTAACCTTTTACTGGCTAGAAGTATCAACTTGTTATTCTTATACATTTTAAGTATAAATTATCCATTATTTGAGGCAGAAGCAAGGCTATCATGAATGTTGAGAAAGGAGAATAGAAATATGGAATCATTAATATATGTGAAATGAAAGGCATTTATTAAAAGTTTGACATATATTCAACATNAGTGTGATTAAAGTTACAAAGAAAATTTTTTGAGTATCTAAATGATTGAGTTTAATCTCAGTTATGTTTCTTGCTAGGTACATATCCTATTTATTTTCTTATTTCCTTTAAATGAATGAAGAATTAGTCTATGGTTACATCTGCTTGTGCATGGCATGGCAATGGAAAGTAAGATGGAAGGATAAGATTTTGGAGCACTTGATTTTGTAATTTAATTGTCTCAACAAGTCTATGAGGTAGATATAACTCTATTTACCGATAAACAAACTGAAGCTAGAAATGGTTAAGTGAATTGACAAACCACACACAAATAGTACAAAAATCATACAAGTTGTAAATGGCAATGACAGTTACCTAAACCCAAGCCTAATCACAGACTTTATTGTCTTGCCTGAAAATAATAACATGCCCTCTTTACTCATGGGGTGGCTGTAAAGTTCATTAAAACAATGAAAATTGAAGTGCTGTTCAAATTAAATGGATTAACAAATGAGTTTGGTATTATTTTTTACAATTTCTGACCTATTGCAGGATTTTTTCTAACCATTTACTGGCTAGAAGTATCAACTTGTTATTCCTATACATTTTAAGTATAAATTATCCATTATTTGAGGCAGAAGCAAGGCTATCATGAATGTTGAGAAAGGAGAATAGAAATATGGAATCATTAATATATGTGAAATGAAAGGCATTTATTAAAAGTTTGACATATATTCAACATTATTTTTAAGGCTGTGAAGAATCACAAAGGCTACTTGAATAATATATAATATATGTGATACATAAAAATATATATGTTTCTCCCTTATAGGGCTTAAACTATAAACAAGACATTTTGAAATGTCTGTTTTTTTTATATATTACTGCTGTAATATATAAAAAAANTTTAGAACTGTGCTTCCAAAAACTTCAAAAACGACCATTTGCACCTTATGCTTTTTAAGGCCATGCACATAAAAGAGCAAAAATTGTATTTTTTTGTAGTGTTAAGATACAAGTAAAAGGAAATTTGACATAATCCAAATTAGTGGGAGTATTAGTCCCTTTTTGTTGCTTATAACAAAATACACACAACTGAGTGATTTATAAAGAAAACAAAATTTATTACTTACAGTTTCAGAGGCTGGGAGTTCCAAAGTCCAGGGAACACCTCCAGTGAGGGTCTTGGTGGAGGCAACAGTGACAGCAGGGTATCACATTGCAAAAATGGTGGAGCAGAGAGAGCAGAGAGAGACAGATTCTCCTCTCTCTCCTTTTAAAGCCCTCTGAACTACGCCCCTTGACCACCATTATTAATCCGTTCACTACTACATGGTCCTATAATCTGATCACCTCTTCAAGGCACCACCTTTCAATTACCGTAATAGGATTTCCCACACTCAACAGTTACAGTGGAGATTAAGCTTCCAATAAATGAACGTTAGGGGACACAGTTCAGTCAATCCACAGCAGTGAGGTTTTGTCCTTAAGTAAAAAATATATATACTGAGATATACAGATGAAGGTGAATTTACCAGCTCTCTCATACTATCAGAGACTTATTCTCATTCATCCATTTTTTTTTCATATGAAGGGTAAGCGCTATCAACAAGTTTTATAACTTTTGATGTTGACCTTGACCATCTAGCTGAAGCAGGGTTGTCATGTTTCTACACTATAAAGTTACATTAGTTTCCCCCTTTTCCATACTGTATTTTTTTGGAAGGAAGTCACTATACACAGCATATTTAGAGTGGGGATTTATGCTCCCTCTCCTTGAAGGCAGAGAATCTATATAATTTATTTAGAATTTACTGCACAGATTTGTCTCTTCTCCTCCATTTATTAATTTGTTTGATCATTTATTTATATCAGTATAGACTCATGGAAATTGTATGGCCCTTGAGACCTCTTTCATGTTGGTTCCTCTGTCCCTTTGACACATTTCAATCAATGTGGGGTTTTTTGTTTGTTTGTTTATCTGTTTAAGCACCTCCATATTTTCTGGTACTACAAGATGTTCCAGTCTCATCTTGTCTATTGCCTACCCTAGTCTAAGAATTGGCTATTTCTTCAAGGAGCCCTGGGTTGTTTTACTGGTAAATGTTATTAGAAACCAAGACCTGTGTGCTAGGAGTGCTCATTGCTACTGGCATGCCATTTGTTTTAGGCCCTCTTAGCAGACAGAGGAAATAAATAGATGTGTATACTAACCCATGTATATACACATACCTGTAAATATTTCTGTATCTAAGCATACATAACTATATGAAGGTAAACCTGAGTTCTTATCAATGTCTCCATCTCTAATCCACTACCACATGGATTATTTTAGCCTCCTTCCCTTGCTTATCTGCAAATTCATACTCCAGCAGTGAATAAAGCTGTCTTCCAC
>NW_007732524.1:91160-92871 GCF_000696425.1 Galeopterus variegatus | reverse complement strand
TGTCAGTTTGGCAGGGACACAGGATTCCCAGATATCAGTTAACATTGTGTCTATGAAGGTGTTTCTGGAAGAAATTAGCATTGGAATTGGTGGGCAGAGTCAAACAGTCAACCACATTGCCTACCCCAGTGTAGGTGCGTGTCATCCAAACTGTTGAAGGCTCTAATAGAACAAAAAGATAGAAAAAAAAGTTGAATTCTCTCTCCTTATCTGAATCCTTGAGCTGAGACTTTGCTTTTCTCCTGCCCTTTTGACTGGAGCTTACACTACTGGCACTTCTGATTCTGAGGTCTTCAGACTCAGATTGGAACTGATACTACAGGCTTTCATGGGTCTCCAGCTTATAGACAGCAGATCATGGGACTTCTCAGCTCCAAAATTCTGTGACCCAATACCTTATAATAAATCTCATTCTAGATACACAGGTAGGTAGATAGATCCTGTCACTGCTGTTTATCTGGATAATCCTGACTAATACACAGTTTCCACTCATTTCCAAAGTCTCTTAAGTTAGCACCTTCTTCCCTCACCCCCTTCAATGAGGTTGTTTCATACATTTATAATACAGATATATATTTTTGTCACANCTCACCCCCTTCAATGAGGTTGTTTCATACATTTATAATACAGATATATATTTTTGTCACAGCCTACATTCTTTCCTGAGAACTCCTAAATGGAAGTTTTAAAAATTTGCATATGTTAATATATATTATCTATGCATTTTTAAAAACATTTACTGTCATGTATGATACATTTCAGTCTCAATAAGAATAGTTTTACCACCTCAGAATCCCCCGTTTTTCACCTATTTATCCCTCTTCCTGAACCCTGTCCTGGCAACCACTTACCTTTTTACTATCTACATAGCTTTGCCTTTTCCACACATCATACAATTGGAATCATATAACACGTAGCCTTTTTAGACTTGCTTCATCTAAGTACGAATATGCATTTGATATTCTTCCATGTCTTTTAGTCTTGACAGCTCATTTCTATTGTTCAATAACATTTCATTGTATGGATACAACAGTTTGTTGATCTCTTCACCTGTTGAAAGACATCTTGGCTGCTTCTGTTCTAGGCAATTACATAAACTACTGCTATAGACATTCACATACATACATTATTTTGGGTGTAAAAATAAGTTTTCAACTCAAATTGGTGAAGAACTAGGAGCACAATTGCTAGGACATCATGTAAGACCATGTTTAGCTTTGTAAGAAATTGCCAAACTGCTGTTCAAAATATGTGTGTATCATTTCGTATTTCCACTAGCAATAAATGAGAGTTTCTGTTGCTTCACATTCTGGTGGATGCTGTGTTTTGGATTTCAGCCTTTCTAGTAGACGTATAGTGATAGCACATTATTGTTTTAATTTGAAATTCCCTAATGACATATGATGTTAAATATTTTTATACACACTTATTTGTGACAGTATATCTTCTTTTGTGAGGTGTCTGATCTTTTACTCATTTTTTTAATTGGGTTGTTTGTTTCTTATTCTTGAGTTTTAAGACTTCTTTGTATATATTGGATACATGTCCTATATCAGTTATGTGCTTTCCAAATATTTTCTCCAAGACTTTGGTTTGTCTTTTCATTCTCTAAACAGTGTCTTTCACAGAGCAAAAGGCTTTAATTTTATTTTTTTTTTATTATGCATATTCCTGGGGTACAAAGGTGACTGTCACCACCTGTGCCCAAATT
>NW_007732524.1:72667-90050 GCF_000696425.1 Galeopterus variegatus | reverse complement strand
CTTGGCTATTGAAGGAATTATCATTTATCAACTTTTCTTTCATAGATTGTGCTTTTGATGTTGTATCTAAAACTCATCTCTAAATCCAAGGTCACCTAAATTTTCTCTTATGTTTTCTTCTAGACATTTTATAGTTTTGCATTTCACATTTAAGATTATGATTCATTTTGGGTTGATTTTGTGAACAGTATAAGTTTTATTCCTACATTTATCCTTTTGTATATGGACATCCAATTGTTCCAGTACCATTTGTTGAAAAGACTATACATTCTTTAATGAATTGGCTTTGCTTCTTTGTCAAAGACCAGTTGACTATATTTTTGTGAGTTGATTTCTGGCCTCTCTATTCTGTTTCATTGATCTATGTATTTATTCTATTGTTAATACCATGCTGGCTTCATTACTGTAACTTTATATTAAGTCTAGAAATTATTTAGCATTAATCCTTCACTTTGTTCTTCTTCATTAATGACTTGGCTATTCTGGGCCTCTTGCTTTTTCATATAAACTTTAGAATCAGTTTGTTGATATCCACAAAATAATTTGGTGAGATATTGATATGAATTTCATTGAATCTACAGATCAGGTTGGAAGATTTTAAATATTTCAGTCCACTCTCTTCATGCCTGCATGGCATCTAATGTAATTCTTATCCTTCCTTATTCTTCTGCAGGTATAAGGTTTTGTGTCTTTTTTTTTTCTCCTTCTGTCTTCTGTCATGATTTCCTTTTTGTCTTTGGTGTTCTGCAGTTTGAATATGGCATGCTGAGATATAGGTATAGATTTCTGGTATTTATTCTGTTTGGTGTTCTCTGAGCTTCCTGGATCTGTGGTTTGTCATCTGTCATTAATTTGGAAAATTTTTGGCTATTATTACCTCAAATATTTCTTTGACTCCTTTCTCTTTTTTGTCTTTTTAGGTTTCTTTCTTTCTTTCTTTCTTTCTTTCTTTCTTATTCATACATGTGGGGTACGGTGTTGATTTTCAATAATTTTGTAGAATGTGTGGTGGTTAGAAAATTTTTGGCTATTATTACCTCAAATATTTCTTTGACTCCTTTCTCTTTTTTGTCTTTTTAGATTTCTTTCTTTCTTTCTTTATTATTCATACATGTGGGGTACGGTGTTGATTTTCAATAATTGAGAAGGATGTGTGGTGGTTAGATCAGTATAGTTAGCTTATTCATCATTACAATACACAATCATTCTTGGCGTCAAATTATGCATATGTTACACATTTTATAATTATCCCATAGTTATTGAATATTCTGTGTTCTTTTTAAAAAATTATTTTTGATCTTTGCAATTCAGTTTGGGAAGTTTCTCTTGACATATTCAAGTTTATTGATTCTTTTCTTGGCCATGCTAGTGGCCTTCAAAGGCATTTTCGATTGTTACAGTACTTTTTATTTCTAGCATTTCTTTTTGATCTTCAGTTTTCTTGTCTCTGAACAGAACCCATCTGTTCTTGCATATTGTCCACTCTTCCATTAGATTATTTATCATTTTAATAATAATTATTTTTAATTCCCTATATGATAATAGAAAAATATGTGTTATATATGAGTCTGATTCTGATACTTGTTTTTTCTCTTCAGACTGCAATTTTCCTGCCCTTTATCATGGCTTAAATATTTTGTTGAAGGACAGACATAATATATCGGATAATAGGGATTGATGTAAGTAGGCCTACAATGTGATGTTTTATACTAATTTGGCTAGGTGCAGGGCTGTGCGTAATGTTTGCTATAGCTGTCAGTTCCAGAAGCTTTAGTTTCTTCTTGTATCTGTTTTTTCTTTCCTCTTCTCATCTTTGAAGTTCCCTAAGTATATCTTTCAAAAATAATGTGCACCTTGCAACTATTTATTTTAGCATGCTGTTATATTGGTTGATGCAATTGTAAGTTATTAAGTTGTATTCTATAATCTTATAATTAAATCTTAGTCTTTTAGTAGACTGAGTCCATTTTATGTGACTTTCAGAAGTATTTATCAGCTTTTGTTCATCCCTGAGGTGAGACAAAAGAGCTAGGGGTCCTGGAGTTGGCTAATTACCCTTTCCCCATATCAGGTAAGGCACTAGTAAAGTTATTTTTCTTGTTGACAATAAATTTATTATGGAAAATGCATAAACATTTGCTTTGGGCATATTTTTAAATGGTTCATTTTTTTCCCCCTGGGACCTTCACTGCAAGCACCTGGTGGTGTTCTGGAGGCGAAGCCCTCAATGCATTCCAACTTTTTACCTGGAGCTAAAACTCTCGAACGCTGGACCTCCGGAGTTTCTCACTGTCAAAGTAGTCCATATTGAGCCTCCACCAATTAATCAAATTACCATTTCAGTTTTCCAACTGGACACTGAAATAAGCTGGTGTTCCTACTAGGTTATGACTCCAGCAGCTTCTGCTCCATATAAGCAGATTTCAGCTGTGATTTTCTGAATTTGGCTGTCTTTCCACATCAGGGTAATTCTTTGCCCTATAGCCTGAAACCGCTAATGCCTCTGAGAAAAGTCATTGATTTTCAATATGTTCAGATTTTTCTTGCTGTAAGGATAGGGTGATGAGTTCCAAGTTCTTTACATGTCAGAGCTGAAACCAGAAGTAAGGCCACATTTTTATTATCCTTATTATTCAGATAAGGTAAGGCCTGGATTGGAATTCAAAGTTCTATGTTTCCAAATGTGTGTTCTTTCATTGGTAGAAGTTACCCCCGTTAAACCACTTAATCTATTGATTATTTCATCTATTAAATGATTTCTGCAGTTTATGGAAAATAGGAGGTACTTAAGGAACAAATAAACGAGTAAAGGAAGAAAAGGTAAATATTGTCAGATGGAAGAAATCTAAGGTTAACATACAGTTCTGAGGCCCGGTGATCCAAAACTTAATATATATTCTAGCCAAATAAAGGTACATGTTGACTTAGAACCCATTAATTTGTGAGAAATAGGGCAAAAAAATAAGTACAACAGAGTTTAATAAGAAATGTCTTGGAATAATTTAATTCAAGTTGTAGTAGAATAGAGTGTCACAGTCAAGTTAGAATGAAAAAATATGTGGATGATCTTTGTTATGGGTCAATTTGTATTCCAGGAACAGGTATTTCAGAGTTCTAACTGACACACAGGGAGAAGGCAATCATATGATTACAGAGTCTATAGAGATTAGAATTAGGCTGCTACAACCAAGGGACACTGGAAGGAGCAAAGATACTCCCTTAGAGGCTTCAGAGACAGCATAGTCCTGCCAACACACTGATTTTAGATATCTAGAATCCAGAACTATGACAGAACAAATTTCTGTTGTTTCAAGGCACCAAGTTTGTGGTACTAGGTTATAGCAACACTAGAAAACTAATACAAACCTTTTGGTTTTGTGCAGGTTAATCAAATTTCTTGCACTGGAGATTTTGTTTATTTGTTCTTGTATAAATTAAGTAAATACTTAAGAATTGCAACCTTGCTGATGGCCGAAATTTCCAAACATCAATGTGCACACAGGTATCATATATGTTTCTAAAACATATTTCTTCTTTTAATTGGTATACTCTGGTATCCAATAAAATGCATTTAGATTTTAATGTAAACATGTGAAATTTACACTTTTTGCATTTCCCAACGTCCTTATCAAGTCACTACTGACTGTGACATATACAAATCATTAATTTGCATCAACTAACTTTTTTGGGCACCTACTATATGTAGGGTACAGCTAAATGCTTTAGATAGAAAGCATAGTCTATTATCTTTAAGGATCTAAAAGTCTACTAGAGGTGATATTAATTCATTAATTCAGCCTCCACTGTGTGTCAGGCACTAGGATGTAGTGATGAATGAATGATGTGTTCTGAGAGCACCCTGTGTTTACCATTACCATTACCATTATGGACTTGAGACTAAAGTTGCAGGGGATGAGCTAAAAGGTGCAGAGGCAGATTATATATAAACACATACATTTATACTCCTTTAAATCATCTTAATATTTTTATTTTCTAATGTCTTTGGGGGAATAAAGGGTTAAGAAGTAGGTCTGCTATCACCCCTCTCCAAAACAAAGAAGAAAGTTGCAATTGATTGTGTTTAGCCTCTAGCAAGGGTTCTCAAGCACATTAATGGCATTTGCTAGTAGGAGAGTCCTTACCCATGGATGCTTTTAGCAGGATGTACCTGGTCTGTCTAGAATTACTTATGGTTTACAAATTTAGAATCTGTGAATTATGGGATATATCTTCCTAGAAAATGTTATGTAAGCTATTTACCTGAGTATAACATGGAAATGTTTCATGTCTGAGATAAGTCTCCTCTGAGTAAACCACACATGCTGCTTAGAAATCTCATGCTAATATGGGCTGCAATGCCTCTGAAGGGGCAAACAAGAACCTGAGACACTGTGCTGATGATTCCAGGGATTTTCAGGTTTTATCTGTGCCTTATGATTACTTCTGTTCTTGAAATTATTAGTAAAGCTTTACATTGGATAAGATTTCTAATTTTTGTAAGTCTGGTTTGACTGACTCTGTTTTACTTTCCAGTCAGAACTTAAATTACTATTATGGTCATATAAATATTTGTATTCCCTATGGCATCATGAGCAAATTTGAGTAAATGTTTATAATTATCCAATATGTATGAGAAATTTCACAAATTTCTTTTTCAATAATCACTTTTCTTTTTTTTAAAGGGTTAATATCTTCTTTTTTAATTCTCCGTGACACCCACCTAATTAATCCCAAACCTCTTTCACCTTCTCCTCCTCCCCCACCCAAACCAGCAACCCTTGGTGTGTTCTCTCCCTCTGCAAGTTCAGCGCATCATTGCGGTCTTTCTTTCCTTCTTTCTTTCTCTCTTAGCTCCCACTTATGAGTGAGTACATATAGTATTTATCCCTCTGTGCCTGGCTTATTCTTTTTTTATGGCAGAGTAGTTTTCTAATTTAATATTATTTACATATTTTGCGGTCTTTCTTTCCTTCTTTCTTTCTCTCTTAGCTCCCACTTATGAGTGAGTACATATAATATTTATCCCTCTGTGCCTGGCTTATTCCTTTTTTTTATGGCAGAGTAGTTTTCTAATTTAATACTATTTACATATCAACAATGTTTGAATTTATTACAACATAAATACTTATATGTGAGTACTTTATTTTTTTACTTATCAATCAACTTTTGAAGCAATTCTTATTCACAGATTCCTTGGAGGAGTGACCAGTAGATTATGTGTAGATGAGGAAACCTAAACAGAACATAGTTTAAAATACTTTACCAAACACATGTCAGTACAGTTTATAACTATTTACAATGAATATTGGATGGTGAGTGAAAAACGCTAGGAAAAACTACATAGTTTTCAAAAACTAAATATAAATATTAAACTATTTCATACCATTAGAAATAACCATTTTATTAATTATAGGGGGGAAAATGTCTAAAGTACAAGTGAGTTAATATCTAATCTATGCTTATGTTTCATTAATACACTGTGAAATGTTAATATTCAAAATAAACTAGAATTAAAAATAGTTATATTAGAGAAAGTCAAAGTTGTTTTTCTTGTCCTAACCCAGCAAACAAAGACAATTGGGCTTCCACTCTTCCAGTATGGATGCCCTTCATTTCTTTCTCTTGCCTGATTGCTCTGGCTAGTACTTCCAATATTATGTTAAATAGGAGTGGTGAGAGTGGGCATCCTTGTCTTGTTCCTGTTCTTAAGGGAAAAGCTTTCAGTTTTTCCCCATTCAGGATGATATTGGTGGTGGGTCTGTCATATATGGCTTTCATTATGTTGGGATACTTTCCTTTTATAACTAATTTTCTGAGTCACATCATAAAGGGATGTTGAATTTTGTGAAATGCTCTTTCTGCATCCATTGAAATAATACTATGGGTTTTGTCTTTAACTTTGTCGTGGTATATCACATTTGTTTACTTGCAGGTGTTGAAACGGCCTTGCATCCCTGGGATGAATCCCACTTGATCACAGTATATGATTTTTTTGATATGTTGCTGTATCCTATTTGCTAATATTTTATTGAGGATTTTTGCATCTATGTTCACCAAAGATAATGGCCTATATTTTTCCTTTTTTGTTGCATCTTTGTCTGGCTTTGGTGTCAGGGTGATGTTGGCCTCATAGAATGAGTTTTCAAGTGTTCTGTTGATATCTGCTAAGTCCAATTGGTCTAAAGTGTGATTTAAATCCTGTGTTCATTCCTCTGTTCATTTTTTGCCTAAAGGATCTGTCCAATGTTGAGACAGGGGTTTCTAGGTCTCCAACTATTATCATATTGGGGTTTATCTCTTTTATTAGGTCTAATGGTGTTTATATCTGGGTGCCCTGATGTTGAGTGCATATGTATTTATGCTTATTGCTGGATAGGTCCCTTTATCATTATATAGCAGTCTCTTTCTCTTTTTATAGTTATTGGTTTAAAGCCTATTTTACCTAAAATGAGAATTGCTACTCCTGCTACTTTTGGGTTTCATTTGCATGGCATATCTTTTCCATCCTTTCACTCAGTCTGTGTGTGTCTTTACAGGTGGAGTGAGCCTCTTAAAGATGGCATATAGCTGGGTCTGTCTTTTTAATCCAATCAGTCAGTCTGTGTCATTTGAGTGAGGAATTTAATCCATTTACATTTAGGGTTAGTACTGAAAAGTAATGACTTACTCCTGGCATTTTATTGATTTCTGTTTTGATGTTTTAAATATCTTTTGTTCCTTCCCCTTTTATTGTTTGTCTTCCATGTTGGTTGGTTTTTTGAGGTGATTAGAATAGTTTCTTTCTCTTTCTTGTTTGCATTTGTGTTCTACCACTGGATTCTGTTGTTTCTTGTGTATTTGTGGTAGTGATTATTGTTCCTTGCATTCCAAATGCTGTACTGCCTTGGAGGTTTCTTGTACAGCTGGTCATATGGTGGTGAACTCTTGCAGTTTTTATTTGTCTGGGAAATATATTATTTCTCCCTCATTTCTAAAGGATAGCTTTGATGGATATGGCATTCTTGGCTGGCAGTTTTTTTTTTTTTCTTTTAGTATTTTGAATATCTCATTCTATTCTCTTTTGGCCTTTAAGGTTTCTGTAGAGATGTCTGCTGTTTGTCTGAGGAGGGCTCCCTTATAGGTGACTTGATGCTTTTTTCTGGCTGTTTTTAAGATTCTCTCCTTGTCTTTGAGCTTTTCAGTTTGACTAGAATGTGTCTCAGAGAGGACCTTTTTGTACTGGATCTCTTTGGGAATCTTTGAGCCTACTGGATCTGAAGGTCCATATCTCTCTCTGTTCCTAGGAAATTTTCCACTATTATTTCATTGAATATGTTTTCAATGCCTTTTCCTCTCTCCTCCCTTTCTGGAACACTTATGATTTGAATGTTTGTGTGCTTCAGCTTGTCTGTAGCTATCTTAGATGTTCTTCATTTTACATTTTTTCTTCTTCTTTTTTGTTCACAGGAATTATTTCAAAAAGGCTATCTTCAAGACCAGAAATGATTTCTTTTGCTTGCTGTAGCCTGCTGTTTAAGCACTCAGTTGTGTTTTTACTTTTTGAGTGAATCCTTCAGCTTTAGGAGGTCTGCTGCATTCTTTTTTAAGGTGTTAATCTCTTTGTACATTTCCTCCTTCAGATCATGTGAATTTTTTCTCATTTTGTTGTGTTGTCTAACTGAGTCTTCATGTATCTCATTGAGTTTCCTTAAGATTTTTTTGCTTGGAATTCATATTCAGTCATTTCAAGGGTCTGGTACTTGAGAATTATATATTCCTTTGGTAGTGTCATATTTTCTTGGGTTTTGTCATATTTCTAGTAATCTCTATGCTGGTGTCTCATCATCAGGTAGAGCAGTTACTTTTTATAGTACTCTGGAGTATGCTTTGAGAAGAGGGAGTTCCTCTTGTAAATGTTTTTTATAATGACCATTGACTAGGGTGTTTTAGTATTGGTTCCAGATAGATGCAGTAGTATAGTCTCTGTGTGGGTACTTTGGCTGAATTCAGTATTGGAATGTATGCCAGTACTTCGATGGCTTAGTCACTGGGGCACTTAGTGATTCCTTGCTGAGGTTGCTGACACTATGTTAGTTCATCCAGGAAGTAAGAAAGCTCTCAAGTTCTTGGAGGAAGCACTTCAGTGCCACATCACTCTTTGGGAGGGTGACTCTTGATGGGCATTTTGGCACACCAGCTAGCTCCCTGTGACCCTGATGGGTGCATTAGAGTAGACTGGTGCTTCTCGGTTTGAATGGGTGACCCTGGGTGGGTTTTCTCATTCCTTTTTCCTACAGGCAGAGGCTCCTCCTGGGACCTTGCTTTCCCTGCTTGGGAAATGGGTTGGTGGTGATTGGGGAATTTCCTTCCTTACTCCATTTGGGAATCCTAGGTTTCTGTACTCTCGTGGGGCTCCACATGTGTCTCTCTCTGGATAAAGGCAGTTGCAGGGGCTGAACACATACCTACCACCCCCAGATATGCTACTGTGTATGGCAGCATAATTCCCCCTGTGGGTTGGTCCGCTGCATTGCAGGTCTGTGCTCACTCACCTCTTTCCATAGACTCCGCTGGTTACTCTCCTTCTGTGTATGGCAATAAATGGTCAGCAAACCACTATAAGTTGGTGGTGGCTGCTAGTGTGGCAGTGAGCCTCCCTTGTGGTTGCAGTTGCTATGGCAGTGGCTGTCGTGGACCACTTGCAGTGGTGTTTGCAGCAGCAACAGGGAGTTCTGCTGCTGGCGAGGTCGCTGGCATACTGGTGCCATCAGCTGGGCAGGGTAGAAGGCAGGACCACTTCCCGGTGCCAGTGATGTGGCCAAAATTTCAAATATTTGTTTCATTCTTCAATAGGTCTATGAGACAGGTATTACTATCACTATTTTACTAAGGATTTTATTAAGGCTTAGAGTTTTACAAAATTTCCCAGGCTTATTTAAGTGCCAGGGATCAAATTTAAACCCAGATGGGTTACTTCAAAGCCATGTTATTTTATTATTCCATGATAACTTCTAAGGGTCTAGGTGCACTGGGGCATACTGGTGCTTCTGCTTATTTATTTATTTTAAATAAATAAATTTGTATATTTACTCTGACCACCAATCCTGGGAACAAATAAACCTACTATTTAATACGTTTAATGAGTAAAATAATCCAGATAGCATCAGAGATATGTATGGATTGTCCGTCTATCTGCATTGGCTTAGAAAACTTGCTGATCAGCACTTACAATTGAATAAATGGTGGGCTATAGAGATTGCAGTTAGAAAGTTAACATTTGTTCAGTCTTCTGTATTTCCTTATCATTTTCATTCTTCTTTTATCTTGTTTCTTCTTTCCATTTGCTTTGTCCTCTTTTTGCAAAAATCAAGAGTAGTAACCATGACACTTATGCTTATATAATGAGAATTGGCTTTAAATAACATAGAAAAAAGTTTTCCCTATTTGAGGTGAAATTTTTCAGACTGCTTTTTCCCCCTCTTACAAAGAATTTAATTAATTCCCATCCTCACAAAGAGGTAATAACTCACATTCCAAGCTAATTAAATCTGGGGAAGTATTACCTTCTTACAATACAGCTTATCATTTATATATAAATTATTCTTACCTGTAACAGAGCTATTATTACTTTTATCAATTATCTTATATTTCACTCAATATAAAGTAGTATAAGAGTGTAAGAATATAAGATAATATAATATAAGAATGGAACCACCCAAAGCAATCTGATTGGTCCTCACAAACATGAAATGGTAGTCAGGAATTGATGAAGTTAGCTGAGGAAACAGGGTACACGCTTTCTAACATAATTCTAAAGCAATTCTGTAGCTCACATCCCAAATTGTTTATACCAGCTGTCAATATATCTGTAGCTTTCATAGCTGCTGAGTGCAAAAGCAAAAATCTGTTCCTATTACAGAAAAGGTATTTAAAGTGAGAGCAGAAAATCTAGGATATACGCCAGTAGGGACATTTATGGCTTTGTGACCACACAGAATCTACTCTACCTCTTTGGGGGGACTATATTTCCTCCCATTTGACACACACTGAGGGAACTATGAATCAACATGTCAAGCACACCTCTGAAGAAAAATCAGAAACATCACCCAAACAAGATCAGCAAGACCTCCTCCATAGAATTTGAATCTTGAGAGAGACACAAAGCAGACTTAAAACAGTAGGAAATCATTTGCTCCAGGAATGCTCTTGAGATGAGTGAGTGGTTGTGATACTGAGATATTCTTAGTTATTTTAAGAGTTTAATTCTTCATTATTTTTATCATTTCTTTGAAGACCTTCATCTAACAAATTTCTTTTTTCCTTTAGGTAGGTTTATTTCGCTTCCAACAGAAACAGCCCAATTGAAACAAGGACTAGCTCTTTGTTACTGATTATGTGGCTTTCAGCAAGTCACTTAGAATGGATAAACCTCAGCTTTTCACCTTAAAATCAACAGAAACAGCCCAATTGAAACAAGGACTAGCTCTTTGTTACTGATTATGTGGCTTTCAGTAAGTCACTTAGAATGGATAAACCTCAGCTTTTCACCTTCAAACGTGAATAATGATATGTGTCCTATAAATCTCACAGAATCTTCAGGACAATAAAAGAGATTACAGATTGTCTTTGTTTTACAAATCATATTTGACATGAAATTAATAGATCTAAGTATGTATTCTATATGTTCTTGTTTTACAAATTTAAAACTATGAAAAAATAATATTTGTACAAAAAATACATTACATATCACATCTATATATATCTATACCTTTATTGGTTTGAACAAAGGACAGCTGTGCAAAATAAGTGGAAACCCAGAAGGAGAGCAATGATATCAGTAAGAGAATGTAACAGGGATGAACAGGAAATATGAGGATAATTCATAACACCAAAGTGGCAAAATTTAAAACTATGAAAAAATAATATTTGTACAAAAAATACATTACATATCACATCTATATGTATCTATACCTTTATTGGTTTGAATAAAGGACAGCTGTGCAAAATAAGTGGAAACCCAGAAGGAGAGCAATGATATCGGTAAGAGAATGTAACAGGGATGAACAGGAAATATGAGGATAATTCATAACACCAAAGTGGCATCTTCATTACTATCATTTTAGTTTGTCTACATGAATGTGGAAATTAGAATAGAGTCCTATGGTATTTACTCTATGTGTCATAATGCAGAGATTATAAGGCTAAGTATTTAAAACTCATTTCAGTGGCTTAAAAAATAGAATAGAACAATACTGCTACAATATTCCTAATAAAGGATTAGAATATGACCAGTGTTTACTGTGGACATTTTTGTCATCAGATCACCAGATGCCTGCTATGAACACTCATGTTGTGGATTTGGCACTTAGGAGAAGACAGACCTCTGCTCAGGAGGCATGTCTATTATTAGGATCCTAACAAGCAGCAGGAGTAATGACTGGCACTCTGTGTATCCCAAATGCAAGGAAGGTTGAGCACTTTCAACCGTAGAGCTATGGTCCAATTAGGGCCTGATATCCATGGGTCGCACGTAGCTTTATGATTCTCCATTAGAGGATTCATCTGGGATATTTTTGGAAGGGTATTACTGCTGTCACCCAGGTGACTTACTAATGGTGATAAGAAAACTAACATTTGCATCACCTCTCCTGCATGCTCACGGTTCACCCTTGTATTTACAAGGATCACCCCATTGACCCTTCACAATATCTCTGTGAATTTCATATAATTATGGCTATTTTTCAATGGAAACTACACTGTAATACCATGCAAGAACCTCTTTAACATAACTATGAAAATGCAAACTGCATTCTGCTACTGACTGTTAATGGATGTTGGTCTGCAGTGTGACCAAATACACACTGTCTAAAGTGAGGTCAGCTGTACTTCTCCGTCTCCTTCATTCTCAGCCTTTCCTCTGAAATGACCATGGTAAATGGAACAGATTTGTACTAGACCAAGGATAAATAGAAAGAGGTTGCTCATTAATTGCAGGAAAGTGTGTGATGAAAATATGATTCCCTGTTACTATCCAGAAAAAAAAAATGCATTCTTTACAATTTATAAAATTTTTAAATGTTAAATAATATAAATGGCAAAGCGGTTGAGATGTGAAGGATACTGATACAGAAACTTAAAAATGGCTCTCTGCTCTTTCTGTTTCACCATTTCACAATGTGACACCCTGCCGTCACTTTCGCCACCACCAACGCCTTCACCAGATGTGTTCCCTGGACTTTGGACTACCCAGCCTCAGAAACTGCCAAATTCAACTCTGTCAAGACAGTTATTATTTTTTAATATAGATGCTGATGCCCAGCAGGGGATCCTGAGAGATGGGGGCCATAGGCCTCAGCCCCATCCCTGCTGCCACACATCCAGGTCAGCAACAGAGCCAGCCTGATGCCTGGGGGTCCTGAGATGGGGAGCGGGCAGCCCCACCCCTGCCAGCAACCAGATCCTAGAATGTACTTATTAACCACGTGTATTTCTTTGGAGTGTGTAACTTATCTGCTCATGTCCTTCACCACATTTCTGCTTAGATTTTTCTATTTCATTTTTAAGAGTTCTTTTTGCAATGAGGATGTTAATCTTTGTGTGTTTAAAAATAAAAAGTAGAGAGTAGGATGATGGTTACCAAAGGCTGGGAGGGGTGGGTGTGGAGGGGAAGATTAAGGGTGAACTAAGGGAGACATAACTATGCCATCTACCCTAAGTGGATCATTATGCAGGGTATGCATGTATGGAAACAACACACTGTACCCCACCAAAATAAATATAAATAAAATTGAATTAAAATAAAATAAATGAAAATGGTAAAGCACTGTACAAATATAATTAACTTATTAACTTTTTAAAACCTATTTTTCAAATGCCTACTATGTACCAGGAACTGTGAAGGGACAGGAGATATATCTGTTAACAAGACACATTCCCCACACCCACATAAGAAATTTACACAGCATTATTACTGTTGCTATTGTTGTCTATACTACTAGTTATATTTCCACTAATTTGCCTTTCATCCTCTGCAGCATTGGATGTGGAGTTACAAAGAGGCAGCAATGTGCTTATTTTCTTTTCTTCACTTTGACCCTTGATCAACTCAATCACATTTATGCAGATGACTCCCAATTTCAAAACTGTAATCCCTGCCTCATGAGCTCCAGTCCTGTGTTTACAAAGTACTGCTGAACCTCTAAAAAACCTGCTGCCCACTCAAAGTCAACCTGCCCCAAATGGACTCACATAATTTCCTTCTCTTCAAACCACTTTCATTCAACCACAAAAATACAGGTTCAGTTTTGGTTCCCTGTTGTCACCTAAACCAATTGCCAAGTATAGTGAGTTGTATCCTTTCCGTATGTCCTTTCTGGCATCCCTCATCCAGAATTCCTTCACACCAATCTGCTCTAGATCTCATTGCCTTCATATTCCTTCTAGATACTGTTCTGATCACATCAACTCTGCTGAAGGATACTGGCACTCAACAAAAAGTGTCCAAATTCCTTAGCCTACTGTTAGAAGCCTCCCTTCATGCAGCACCAATTTCTCTTTTGGTTTATCTTCCACAACTCCTAGTGTTCAGGCCACACAGGAAACTTGTTGGTAGAACTTACCAGCATATTTCTGCTCAATGTTCTTCCATCTAGATTTTCACTCCACACACATGCCAGCCCCCACCTATCCATCCAGGCTGATCTTAAAATGTATTCATTACTTGCATTAAGCGTCCCTGATTCCTCCGAGATAGAAGAGCAGTTCTCTCTCATCCTTAATGCCAGGACCCTTTATCCTTATTGCATTTATGGTTCTTAATACTTTTAACATGAAATTAAAGGTGTGTGTTTATATACCACACTTCTCTTAGCAGATGTGAGCTCCTCGAAGTACACATCAGTCTGATTTATATGTATATACATAGACATATCTCAATATCACATATAGAGAAAAATGCATAAATCCCAAGTGCACTTCTTCATAAATAAATATTTAACAAGCTAACACACCCATGTAGCTAGCACCCAAATCAAGAAATAAAGAAATTAGCAGAACACGAAAAGTCATCTCATGCCCCTTTTCAGTTACTCACCTCTCAAGGAAACCTGTGGTCCTGATTTGTAACATTATAGCCTGTTTTAAAACTTTATGTAAATGAGATCAAATGAATGTTTGTGCCTGGCTTCTTTGGCTCTAATTAACATAAGATTCCATCCATATTGTTTCATGTACTTATTATTTGTATAGTGTCATTACTGTATTGTCTCATTGTATGAATGTATTCCATGTTGCTTATCCATCCTTTTGTAGATGTACATTTGGCTTGTTTACAGTTGGGGGAATATTACAAGAGCTACTTTCTTGGGTAGGTCTTTAGGTGCACATATGTTATGCATTTCTGTTGGTTACCTAGTGTCTGATACATTTTTATATTCTTCACAGCATTGAATTTTGTGCTCTGTTATTTGAAAAATGAATAAACCTGCTTCATGTATCTTTTCTCTTAAATTGACTTTAAGTTACCTGTGCATACTCAGGCATCAATGCTTTGTTGAGAATAAATGTGTAACAAAAATAGGATTAAATGTTAATTTTCTCTTGACCTTTTGAAGGTGAATATCTTAAGACCTTTTATTATCTAAAATTTGCCAAATACTAAATAAATATGGTTCTAATTGTACCTGTATCTGAGACAAAGTTAAGCATAAATAAGATTTTTACTGAATGGCAGAACCTGTCATCACATTATCAGAGTGCACCAAGAGAGGAATTGGGTATCAGTTCAATTCCTATTCAAGTTCTGACAAAGAGTATGAATAAGAACAATGAAATTAACATTCAAATCAGATAAGGTTTTAAAACATGTATATTAATTAATAAACTGGAAGAACTTTAAGTGTTTGTTGACTATCTCAAACCTCTAAGAAAGTAATTCAAATTGGTTTAGATTATTCCTTAATCAACACAGAAAACTGCATATTTAAAGGTAAAAAAGACCTCCCCTGAGAAGAATGAGGCTCCTTCAAGGAGCAAGAATGAACGTATATTATTCATATATTATGCATTTTTAATCTCCCTATCCCCCCCTCCTTTTTCTCTTTCTCTCTCCTCCCCCTTCTTCCATCTCTCCATCTCTAACTCCTTCCTTCCATTTTCTCTTTCTGTCTGTTAGCTGGATCCCCCTAGAAGTAGACCTGACACAAGGATTTTCTTTCTTTTTTTTTTTTTGTCCTTTTTGAGACCGGCCGCACCGCGCTCAGCCAGTGAGCGCTGTAAGTGCACCGGTCATCCCTATATAGGATCTGAACCCGCGGTGGGAGTGCTGCTGCACTCCCAGCGCTGCACTCTCCCGAGTGCGCCATGGGCTCGGCCCAAGGATTTTCATGCAAGGACGTCCCTGGGATGTGAAAGGAACAGTGATAGGAGAGTGGAGAAGTGATATGTGGGGGAAAAAAGGCAGCTCAGCAACACAGTGAGTGGCAAGAGCTCAACCCAATGGGTAAACTAGGAAATGATGCAAAACAACTCATCATCATCCCAGCTAAGGGATAAGGGAACTGGCATATTTATGTGCTAACGTGAGAGTCAGTGATAAATAAATGATCACAGGGAGAGTTAATTCCCTGGCACTCCACCTTCCATGCACATGTGCATCCTGGCTCTGCACATCCAGAAAATGACCTCTGCACAGATGCAGATACTTGCAGTGGAAGTCAGCCAGGCCCCACTAAACTTGTACAGCCCGAGGGAATATGGACAGAATGTTGACTGTAAATATTCTTTCTTACTTTCTTACTCTCTTTGTCACATTCTTTCTGACACGCAAAACCACCATTAAATTTATGTTGATATATTCACAGGGCATTTAAAAAATAAATTGAAATGGAATAAATCTAGACAATAAAAAATAACCATGAAAAAAATATGAACCTGAGGTGGGGTTAGTACCCAAAATATTTCTCATGCAAAAGTTGAACCACAGTTTCACAGTAAAGCTCTCTAGTTGCCAATACCATGACATAAACATGATATAGTTTTCATTATCTATGACAGAATAGTAACAATCCAGTTGCCCAGCAAGAGCACTATTTTCTGATTCCAAGGTCAGAGAGACATTATTCATTGGGCCATTTTAAAGAGAGCACTGTGCAATGTTGTAAACATTGCCATTCTCAAACTTCCTAAAGAAATAGAAGATGTACTAAAGCCAAAGGGAAATAAAAGTTACAGCTTTCAGAACAAAACAAGCCTGATAGGGATCATGTCTCCTCTGGAAATTATTCTCCAGCTTCAAAATATCATAAACAATATCTTCAGGAAATGCTTGTCAAAATCAGGAATGTTTAATGACATTGTAAAGAAGTTTATAATTGGCCTGAAGATGCTTCAAGAAACCAGTGACCATCTCAATGACACATTGACCTTTGAAAAGCCTCCAGAGAAGGGTGAGGAGCAGTCAGTCCAAGAACTGAGGGAAAAAAAAATACAAGGATCAAATTTATTTTCACTGTCATTAACTGCTGCCAGGACTGCCACCACTCTGGGCTTCAGGGGCACTGAGAAATAAACAGCTGGCAACCATGCACCCCAGACGGAGGGATACAAGTGTTCTTAAAGAAGTTTATGGAAGGATTTGTATTATCTTTTCATTCTATTTTTCTACAAACTTTTTGAAGTAACCTGTAAAATTTCCCCCAGCAATTAGGCCCAGTACCTACACTGTCTAATTGGACCAACTATGAAGACTGAGCCTACCAATTCTTTCACCCTTGTTTTGAAAGTTCTTCCAAACCCCTATGGCCCTCTAGTCTTTAGTTTCTATTATCAAGATGCTCCATATTTCCTTAATTCTAACTAGCCACACACTATGCTTACCTTTTCAAACTCTTTGTTCTTCTATCTGGAAATGCTATAATAAACAAACTTATTTTTCATCTTTAACCTCTTCTCTTTGCTTTTTCTTTACTTCCTTACTTTAATGAAAACATTGCTTTCTCCTGAAGATACAGTTTGCATGATGTTTGGGTCTTCTCTCAAAGTCCATGTATTATTGATCTGAGGAGGGAGTTGTTTCCCTTTTTATTAATACCTGAAATTTGGAGACTATTAATAGTCCCCATAGTAGTCAGAACAGGCTAGAGAAAGCCACAATAACAAATTGTCCCGACCCACCGGATATTCAATGCAGACCCTGGAGGGGGGAGTGGGAATTGGATGGGACAAGAGACACGAGAAGTGAAGACAAGACAGTATTCTGATCAAGTCTCATTTATTAGCCAGAAGGTCACAGTTTATATAGACAGCAGGAGGGAATCAGCAGATAATTAAGTATGCAGATGGTTTACTGAGAAAACCACAGGGTGGGTTGTTCCGGTAAATGGAAAATTCCCATTATCTATGGCAA
>NW_007732524.1:67261-71667 GCF_000696425.1 Galeopterus variegatus | reverse complement strand
GGGAGGGACGGAAGATAACAGCAAACAAGGCTCTGAGGCCTCGAGGCAATAGCTGGGCAGGCTCTTTGGCTCCGGACAGGCAGGCAGGCTCTTAGGCAACAGCCGGGCTCTATGGCTCCGGACAACAAATGAATTCTGAAATTTCAAAGTGTAACACAAAAGTGTATTCTTCACTTATAAAGTAGTCTAATGAGATGGTCAAGTGACTTTTTTGGGAAAAGGTTTTTATGACCCTACAAGTCCCAAAATTTCTGCACTCCATCTATTCCCTTTCATTTCTTCTAGAAAACTAACCAATTTAAAAAAATTATTATCTCATTTCTTTCCTATAATACTTTGCCAAATGTGGTCAATAATAGCCAACACATATTAATTCTATGATTTTTCCAAACCTCTTCCACTAGAACTGCCAGATCAGTTAAACAGCTCATCTGCACCCAAAGTGTCAGTAGAGGTGACATTTTCCAAATGTTTTGTCCAAACATAACATGAGTCGCCTTCTTTAATCTTCCAGTACCATGTCTTCCCTGTTTTCTTTTCTACCAATAAGTCAGTGACACGTATTTGCAGAATATTTTTGGGATATCAACTTAGTTCTGCTTAAGGTCAAACCTGCCAGCTGCTGAATAGTATTCAAATTCTCCATGAATTAATGCAATAAAAGTTTAGTTCTCACCCATGCCATATTCAGCTGTGAAAGGTCAAAAACTTTCTGGGTAGCTTTCCTCTAAATGATGACTCATAGACACTCTTTTCTTCTATTTCATGTCTCCATCATTTCAGAGGTATTTTTTTTTCTTTTTTCCACCCACAAAACTGGGAAGAGAGAGAAGGAGTCATGGAGTTGTCAATTGTTTTGAATATTCAGGCCTGAAAATAGCCTATATCATTTCTACCAAAATTTATTTGACCATACTAATCAAATGACTCCATGACTCCTACCTAATTTTGAAGGAGTTTGGAAAACACAGTCATCTACATTCCTAGGAAGAGGAAATAGGATTGATGATATCCAGCCATTTTCTATAACAGTTCAGGCTGACTTCTGGTGAACAAATATTTGTCTCAATCTTCCTTCCAAATATATGAAATTCTCAACTCCTAAGCATAGAGAAACAATCAAAAACTTCCATTTAGCCACTGCCTCTGGATAAATTTCTGGGATCAAGGAATGATACCCAGTCATCTCTTTCATCTTCAGCCTCTTGACTAACATGACAAGCTACCTTCCTCCGCATCCACACAAATGCACGCACCACATGTGGTAGTGAAACAGGGACAAGATATCAGCAGTAATTACTCCCATTTGGAAGGGCGAAGAAAAACCCACCACAGCCACTAGTCCAAACATTCTGAAATGTTGCTGGGCAGACACAGTGAAAGTCCCTCGTCTAGGGTTTATGATTCTGGATCTCCAGGAGAAAGATCTTGTCCACAGACCCTGGGCTCCTCCCTTTGAGAAGCTCTTTATTCTTACATCACCGCCCCTTCCAGTAAGTGCGGTTTGTGAATTTCTTCCCTAAGAAGTCGAAAGATCTTGTCCACAGACCCTGGGCTCCTCCCTTTGAGAAGCTCTTTATTCTTACATCACTGCCCCTTCCAGTAAGTGCGGTTTGTGAATTTCTTCCCTAAGAAGTCACTCAAAGACCAGTCTATTTCTATCTTATGGTCCTTACATTTCACAGTTTTAAGTTCACTCTGAAAGCCACGTGCTGAGATGGAGGGAAGAAAGCAAGGGGAAAATAGACTGGCTACTTACCCATCTTGTTAAAAGACAGACAACATCACTTCTTTTTGTACAGCAATGGCCAGATCTCAGTCACTTGGCTCTAATCTAACTGTAAGGAAAGATGAGAACTATGTCATCCTTTGTAACCAAGAAGAAAATGGATTGACACTCTTCACCCACCCTCTTATAAAAAATCTTTTCCTTGAAAGTTATTGCCATTTGACTCTAACATTTTTCCCTCTCTTAGTACCATCATTCTTAGTAGCCCTATTTTCTCTCTTGCATCAAAGACTTTGGCACTTTGAAAATTCTTTCTTTCTGCCTTTATTGACATTCATGGATAAACCCATCCAGCTCACTAGCCACAACTTTATTGATCTCCTCAACTCCAATGATCTTCTCAACATGTTCCTCAGCCACCCACTCTGAGTCAAATCCTAGAACTTGAACTTAGAACCTGAAACAGCTCCACCTCCAAAATCACTAATCCCAATTTTCTCTGTGATGCAAATAGCATCATTTTTTTCTTTGTTTATTACAAAAGTCCCCTTCTAATTTTTCTTTTAAAATCCACTCTTAACCATTTTAATTCTAGTCTCTATTCTCATAACCCCCTATTATTCCAGCCTGTTCAGTCAATCCCTTTCTCTTATAGTTCTTTGACCTCTTTACACCTAGACTAGTAACCCCCTTTACTTTTTCCCAATTCAATAACCTTCCTCTTCCAGTAATTCTCTCATTATCCAGTTTAGGTTCTTTGGTTCACAACTTCAAAAACACTCTTGCCAAACACTTCTTTTCTACTATATATATTTTTTATTAAACTCATTTTGAAAAATACCATTCCTGAATAAAACCAACTATTCCCTTTCCTCCTTCTTTCATACAAGCAGCTGAATACTGCTTGAGAAAAGCATTCAAAAGAGCAAATTGATGCTACAATTTATTCATGATCTTCAAATTAAAAAATGCCCTAACATCTGGCTGCAATCAGACATTTCCATGGCTGTAGATCTTGTTCACTTTCCACAACTATTTTAAACTTTTGTGCTCCCCATAAAATTCTGACTTTCCAGTTCCTAACCTCTCTCTCATTGCCTAATATGAAGAGAAAATGTTAAGTCATAAGACAAGGAGTCCTCTATCATCTCACTGTCATCTGACAAGCCCACTTTCTTCTTTCTTTGAGCCCCTTAACTTCTCTCTTATTATAATCGAAGAGGTATCCTTTCTACCATAGTGCCCATTCTCATCTGACTTCATAGGAAATGAATGTAATTCTTCTCCCTGTATTTTTAGCCTAATCCTCAACACTGCACTTTTTCTCAATAGAGTTTAAATCCTCTTAAGCGTGTTTCATCTGAAAATACAGTAAAGTAAAACATTATCATTTACACCCATATTTTCGATCCCCATCTTAATGTTGATGGCTGTTAACTCTCCTCTGAGCTTTAAAAAGCGTATCTCCAGCTACCCTCCTAATGCATTACAAACAGCTTCAGCTGAACACATTCACACTGGAATCACTGGCTATCCCATACTCCAAAATGTTTTTCTGTTTGCACCTCTCTCAATGAATGACATTACTGTTAATCTTTCATTTCATGTCAAATGCCTGGAAGACATCTTTGACAACTCCTTCTCTTTTTTCGCCTAAATTAACAAATTCTGGATGCCACATCTCCTAAATACACGTTGAACATATCCACTTCTATTTCCATCAGCACCACCACTCTGGTCCACATAACCTCATATCTTTCTGGGCTATCATAGCATCCTCCTTCCTCTTTCATGTTTTTGCATTCCTATTTAATCCCCTTTAATCTATTCTCTTCCCTGCAACCAGAGTGGTAATTTCTAAATGCAAATCTGGTGATACATTACAAGTCTGCTTAAAATTCTTCGATGAATTCTCTTTACTCTTTGCTCTTGAGGTACAATTGAAATAATTAATATGGCTCAGCATAACCTGGCTCCTAAATACTGCTCCAGTTTCATCTCACACTATGACACCTCTCCCTGCAGAGCTCTCAAAGCTCTAGCTACATTTACCCTCTTAACAAAACACACACTCTCTCACCACAGGGCATTATATATAGGGCCCTATTTTGGAATACCACCTCTTGTGACCGTTTCTCACCTATTTAATTCTTTCTTATAATTTTTGTTCTGAAATCAAATGCTGTTCTCTCAGGAAAACCTTCCCTGACATGTCAGACTGTGACGGCCAGATTCCTTGTCCTTCCCTAGTTTAAATTTGTTTTTATCTTTGTTTTAATTGTGTTAGCTAATACTTGCCTGTATATGAGCTTTATATGGAGTGTGTTAAAGGTTAAACAGCTAAATGCATTTCTGCACTCTGTATCTCTGTGGTCACAAGCCTGTTCTTGTGCTAGCAAGAAACCACAGACTGCCAGCTCTTTTCCATGTAGATGAGAGACAGAGTTGCTCTCTAAAGCAGACCACTCCTCATGTAACCACACTTCCTGCCCTTACACCAAGGTGTGATAAAGACCGTTACCCAAAAAGCTTCTTTACCTAGTTTTAACTCATAACCACAATAAACTAGTTAACCACCTGTTAGAAGACCCCCAATTGAGGGACTCTGCCTGGAGACAAGCAAAAGAGCCAATAAAAATGTTTGCTTCTTACCTACCCAAGAAAAGTATAAAAGCCT
>NW_007732524.1:65238-66920 GCF_000696425.1 Galeopterus variegatus | reverse complement strand
AAAAAGTATGATTTAATATTATTTGTGCTGTTATTTTATTGGAATCTGTCTCATTCTCTTCCTAAAAGGATTATGCTTAACTCTCTAATAGCTATTTTTATGACCTAGCAAAATAGAAGGATATAGAGGTTGTTTAGTAAATATTTGTTGAATAAAATATATTAATTAATATCAGGATGGCAAGATAAAAAGAAAAACAGGTGCCCCCGGTATGCAGTTATCTTAATCAGAAATGTGCTACAGAAAAATAGATGAAGAATAAACACATAATGCATTACTCAATCCTCTCTAATATTTCTTTCAGCTTACTTTTGTTAAATAGTTAATAAGAGATAGTTCAAGGTAATCTTTTCTAAAAAAAATACTAGAGTGAGAATTTGAAAATATCCTTTATTAAGATCCTTCCAGGCTGGTTAATTAATGTATTATACATACTGGGAAGATAAGTACAGACATAACCATGCAAAAACAATTTACATTATCAGATAAGCCTTCTGAGAAAACCCCAAGTGAAACCAGTCCTACATTTAAAGAATTCCAGTTTAGGGGGTTTCATGATTATGCTAGAACATGTTGTTCTAGAATCCTCTTTTCCCAGTATGTTTCAGAGGGTTCATATAATGGAAGAGTTGGGACTTTGTGTCTCTCTCTTTGTGCAAAATGATGACATAGCAGGACAAACCCTAGATTGAAGATTAAAAATATGTTTTCAGTCCTGGCTTTGCCACAGTGTGACATTTTGTAGATTGCTTAAGGTCTTTGAAACTGAGTTTTGTACCCTTTTAAAATGTGAAAATGAATTTATAATTTTTTTTCAGGTCTGAGCTTCTAAAAATCTTTATTCAGCATCTTTGTGATATTTAAATAATAACCATGATGGGGAATTCAGAATTCACCCAGAAATGGGGTTAATCAAGCATCCCAGGTCAAATATAAACTCTACAACAGAGAAAACACACAAACACCCACACACAAATAGAAAACAAATAAAATATCAAACTCTTCAGTGGCTCCTTGTTCTTAACCCACTTTTTTCTGCTATTGCTTGATATTCTAAAGAGATATACTTTATTCAAATTTTAGGCTTTTGTAAAGAATTAGTATGAATATGCTAATTTTCCCATTGGTTTGCAATTATTTTCTACAATGTTTGGCATTCATGCAGATGGTGTGAAAATACAACTTATCCTTTGACCCTTTTGTGGGTTTGGATATTATCCCAGAACAATGAAGCAAAAAAGATTATGAGAGGTAAAATGAAATATAGATGAAAGATAGAAATTGTTCATACAGATTGGGAACTATTTATCTCTAAAAATAGCTGCTTATATTGACCAGAGAGCTTCCTTAAAACAGCAGCTGCTAACAGGGCTAAAACATTAAAGAGGAATACTTTGGGTGGGTCATAAAACTTGGGATAATAAAGCAGAATTGCTGAAGCTCATAAAAATACATTAGGGTGTATGAAAATGGGAAGATTTGCTAAAGAGAACAACTGCTCTTTAATGACCAAAAAGGAAAGGGAGCAGAGAGCAAAAATCTTCCTGTACTAGGTGCCCATTTTTAAGTTTCAATTTACTCAAGGCCAAGAATAGTTCTCATTTTCTGGTGGTGGTAAATAAAATCTCTCATCAATCATATTCTGGTAGATAAGTCTAACTCTTTGGGGATAGGAGCTGAAA
>NW_007732524.1:63161-64036 GCF_000696425.1 Galeopterus variegatus | reverse complement strand
GAACCAAAGACATAAACTTACTGAATAAACAGAAACAAGTTAAAATGCAGAAACTGACTGCCTCTTGTGACAATATGAGGAGATGATGTTGCACTTATCATTCACAGGCTGCCCAGCTAAACACAGTCACTCACTTTCTACTAGTCAACCTCAATTGCCTGACTCAAGCATTGATGATATGCCAGATTTGGGAAACCTGACACATAGAATCATAAAAGTGACTGGAACATACAAAGCATTCCTGAGCATCATTTGAATTCTGTAGATGCACCAAACCATTTGAATGTGGCCAGACAGAAATGGACATGCCAATTTTGAGGATAGTGGTAAACTTCATTATTATAAAATTAGCAAATAATCTATCAATTAGAGAGTAAGCAGAAAAGGATATGTTAGCCATTTTTACTGTGGTAGACTGGATTTCTATAAACAAACATTGAAAAGAAGATCTGTGTGCACGGGTCATTTCTTAGGGATTGTTCTCAAGAACAACACCTGCAAGGAAGTGAGGGAAGCAGGATTGGGCAGAGGGAGAAGTTGAACACTGATGTGGCCACAACAGAGGCCTTAGCCAATCACATGGGGTGGGGGTGAATGTTCTGGAAATTTTAGTGATATTCTCTATAGAGGTAAGAGGGCTAGGTCTTTGTATCCCCCCTTGACCAGTCATTGGAGGCAAACAGTCTCCGAAAGGATGCATAACCTCAGGCAAGTCATCTGCTTTTGGAGTATAGTATTTCCTGGAATGGGACTACTCAGCTGTGGGCTACCAGCTGGCAACACAGAGCAACACACTACAGCACTCAGAACACCAATGGGATGCTTTAGTGTGCAGATTTAAAATCCAGCTTTCCATTCATTCTCTGTGTGAGTTA
>NW_007732524.1:61032-62306 GCF_000696425.1 Galeopterus variegatus | reverse complement strand
TAAAATACAGACAAGGCAATTAGAATGGTGACTAGCATATAGTAAGCAATTAATAAATATCAGTTGTTATTGATCTTTATAGTTGAGGCCTTCTAAACATGGCTAACACGGGAAAATTAACCAACATGGGAAATTATCAAATAATACAGTTGATCCACATAATTTGTAGATTCTGTATTTGTGAATTTACCTACTTGCTAAATTTTATTTGTAACCCCCAAATCAATACTCACAGTGTTTTGGCAGTCATTCATAGATATGTATAGAGTAGCAAAAATGTATGGAGTAGCCCAATGCATGCATTCTCAGCGGAGGTCCAACAAGGTGATGTTCTGTAATTTTTTTTCAGCATTTATACTGTAAACACGTGTCATTTGCATGGTCTACTAAGTTCCATGTTTTCACATTTTTATGCCTTTTGTTGGTAATTTTGTTATTTAAAATGGCTCCCACGCATAGTGCAAAAGCAGCATCTAGTGCCCCTGCATGCAAAAGGCTGTGTAATGCCTTACAGAGAAAATATGTATGTTACACAAGCTCCATCCAGGCATGAGTTATAGAGCTGTTGGCCATGAGTCCTATTTTAGTGAATCAACAATAATATTAAATAAGTTGTCTTTCAACAGACACACACACAAAACAAGGTTATGTATTGATCAGTTGACAAAAATATGAGCCAAGTCTTACAGGACCTTGATCCTGTATATCATCTAGAAGCAATGATTCAGAATTTTCGAATTCAGTGTTCTTGGTGACTTTATAGAGTGAAGCTACCCAAAATGGTGAAAGTCAACAGTTTCTTGCAGGGATAGCCTACTATGGTAGCTAGCCTTCAAGATGACCCACCAATGACCCTTGGCTTCTGGTAAGTATGCCCTCTCTATTTTCCTCTCATGCTACTTAGGGCTGGTCTATGAAATCAACGGGATACTAAAGAAATGATTTTGTGTGACTTCTGAGGATATGTCATGAAAGACATTAGGGCTTCAGATTTGGCTGACTTAGATCACTTGCTCTGAGGAAAGTCAGCTGCCATGTAATGAAAATACTCAACAAACCCTATGGAGAAGTACATATAATGAGGAAATGAGACCTCCTCCCAACAGCTGGGATCAACATACCAGCCATGCGAGTAAGCTGTCCTGGAAGCAGATCCACCATCCCCGGTCAGTCCTTCAGATGACTTTAATCCTGACCAACATTTTATTTAAACTCACGATAACCTCTGAACCAGAACCACCCAACTCTCAAATTCCAGACCAACAGAAACCTAA
>NW_007732524.1:57510-60946 GCF_000696425.1 Galeopterus variegatus | reverse complement strand
TCACGATAACCTCTGAACCAGAACCACCCAACTCTCAAATTCCAGACCAACAGAAACCTAAATGACAGGATAAACATTAATTGCTCTTTTGAGTCATTAAGTGTTGGGGTAATTTCTTATACAGCAGTAGATAACAAATATACCCAAACACTAATACATTTTTTTTTTTTTGACTGGTAAGGGGATCACAACCCTTGGTACAGTCTGCACCATGCTCAGCCAGTGAGCACACTGGCCATTCCTATATATGATCCAAACCCGCGGCCTTGGTGCTCCCAGCGCCGCACTCTCCCTAGTGAGCCATGGGGTCAGCCCACTAATACTTATATTATTGGCTTTACTCCTTCTTCTCTCTCACTTTCCTTACTCTTGCATGTATGCTTCATAAGATTATCTAAAAATGAACTATACACGCCCATTTCCTTATTTCAGTGTCTGCTTCCAAGGGAGCTCAAACTTTGACTCTTAGTGCTAATGAGGCCATTAAAAGCAAACTTTTAGGAAGGGATCCTAGAACTGAATCACTCATTGGTCAATAAACCCATTTATGGTGGTAACGGGGTGGTGATATGCAGAAAGCTGTGATGTCATAAGTACTAAAACTCCCACTTTTGATTAAGATAGAAGGGAATGCACTGGCTTACACAATAGTTCTAGTTCTTAAATAATATTGGGAAAATAATAATTATATATATTGTAGTGTTAACTGGGTTTTCTTAGCCATCTCAGAGCACTTGAAGAAAGCTAATAGCAAGCATAAGTCAATCAACTATTAACTCCAATACTCTGTGAAAACCAGGAGACATTCACATCAGAATTTAAAGAGACCAAGAGGGCCATCCCCCACCTCCCATTCCCAGTAGCTGGAGTGTCTGTCAGGTCAAGAATTTAATCATAAGGGTAATGGAGCTAAAAAGAAGACAATACACTGGCAGCTCTTCTATGCTGAGGTGAAAGCCCTTTAGCAGGTAACAGCCTCATATGAGGTGTATGTCTTGACTTCCTCAATATCCACTCATGCTTCCCCTCATAGCCTCCAGACTAATAACTAGAGTAAGATCTCAGAATGACACAAACAGACAATTAAGGTTTTTCATTGCTAGTAAATTTCTTATTTACCCAAAGGAGTACATGATTTGGATAATATTACCAACAATGACCAGTGAGACATTTGTGGGAGTGGATCTTTAAGATGTCAGACTTGGAAGTGTGGAATATGAGTCTGGATGGAGGATCATGACCATGACTCAATATCCTGGCAAGGACGCTTGAAGCTGGTTCAAACATTAAAATAGGATGGCTCCCACAGTTTGAATAGGACAGTGACCCACAGTAAATGAGGTTTAGATGCCAGGAGTAGTTTGGTATAGAATTTAGGAAGGGACCAGAGAGATCATTATTAGAATAAATTTATTACATGAAACAATACACCTACTAGATGATTGTATCCCCTGGGAGGGTCCAGAGATAACTCCATTTATTAAAACAGTAAGAATACACTAGTGGGGAGGACCATAATGGATACATTCACAAGTGCAGTGATGACTATCCTTTATAGACAAGGACTAATAATAGAAGATGCTGCTATGGATCTGGGTTCACTAGTATGAGTGGGGATGAGAGGACTCTGGGAAAGCAGAGGCAAGGTGATAATTACTGGAATAGTCAGTAAGGCTGGAGTGGAAACAAGACGGCCTTGAGACTCAAGGAAATGTTGCAATAGTTAATGAGCAATGGTATTCCTAGAGATGACATTGATGGACAGCCAACAAAGAAATGCTGGACTTATATCAAGAGCAGGTGAATAGAAGTGTGATGTTAGTCACAGAATAAAAAATCATGACTTCCCACCCAGTTTCCAGATCTGTACCATTTTGAAACCCAAAGCCCAGCTATTGAAGGAGGGGTGGGTTTTCTTGAGGGAGGACTTTACAATGATACTACAAGTGTACATATTAAACATTCTTCCAAACCTTACCCAAATGGTCCTATTGTCATTCTTCAGTATAAATGTACACTGGGGTAAGGGAATATTTTAATCATTCTAGAGTTGTCAGAAACAAGGGCTGATCTGACAAGTGACAACCAGGAGATCTGCAATGCTAGCATGACTCCCTGTTCGAGTGAAGGTCTCAGGTGACACATAAAACCCTGCCTCAGGTCTATCTCATAGTGGGATTAATGGGCCAAGAGACTTCCCTATGTTTTTATCTAGTACCTGAGTACATAAATTTGTGGGAGAAACCAAGTGAAAGCCTCTGAAACTGCCCTATTGGCCAAGTGAGTAAATCAGAAGCTATATGGACCCCAGGTGGACTAGCAGAGATTAGTGCTACCCTAAAATATTCGAACAGGAATTGGAGACCCTCAGCATATCTCCATTTGATTTAATGGAATGGACTCTGCAAAAAATAAGTGTATCATGGCAGATGAAGGCCTCCATCTTTTAAAACTGAAAAGTAGCCCCAACTACATCTACTCTTCTGGATATAATATCCTTAGTAAAACAGATCAATATAAGCTCCACCAGTAAGTATAGAGTCATGGGTCTGACAAATGTGTAATTTTCAATCCCCAACAGGAAATAGGATCAAAAGCAGCTTTCATTCACCTGGAAAAAATCAGCATTTCACATTTATTCACTTAAACAATGGCTGTGTTAACTTTCTGGCTCCCTTTTTATAGTAATGTCCAAAAGAAATCAGATTTCCTTGGTAGTCTGAAGAGCATCCTCTGGGTCTTTCATATTAATAAGGTGAATACTGTAAATAATGGGCCAAATCTCCCTGTAGGAGTGAAGGATTTATTCTTCTGGTTCCTAGTAGTACTGCCAACCAACAGCACTCAGCTCTTAAGTCTCCTTGGGGATTGCCCCTGCTGAAGACAGTCACCTAAGCCTGACCTGTGCTCACCCCCTGGGGTATCCAGTCTCCAATAACTGGCCAATATTGGAGTGTAAAACCCTGACTGAGTCAGTGTAAAACCCCGACTGAGTAACCCCACTTGAGGAAGTCATTCCTGCTCCATAATCTTATCACATCTCAAAGAGCATCACAGCTCCTTATCTGCTGACCCATCAGGCTTCTCCATTTTATTTCTGTAGTGTTCTTTTCCCAAAAGCACTCCTTAAACCTCCTGCACACTAATTTCAGTCTCAGAATGTCCTTCCTTGATAACTCAGCCCGAAATATCATAGTATTTGAACCTAGTAAAGAAAAAATGGCATATACTTTAGACACTCTGTTAAGACACATGCTTATAAGAGTGTTGAATATAAACACTACAGATATTCAAGAAACTGGCACATTAGTGAGGTTCTGGGGATAATACTGTCTAAAATATGCTAGAATATTGCTTCCAAAGCAGTACAAACGTTACTGCACTTTGTATCTTCTACCATTAAGGAAGATGCATAGTGCTAAGTGGGCCCCTTTGG
>NW_007732524.1:54344-57295 GCF_000696425.1 Galeopterus variegatus | reverse complement strand
GTCCTTCCTTGATAACTCAGCCCGAAATATCATAGTATTTGAACCTAGTAAAGAAAAAATGGCATATACTTTAGACACTCTGTTAAGACACATGCTTATAAGAGTGTTGAATATAAACACTACAGATATTCAAGAAACTGGCACATTAGTGAGGTTCTGGGGATAATACTGTCTAAAATATGCTAGAATATTGCTTCCAAAGCAGTACAAACGTTACTGCACTTTGTATCTTCTACCATTAAGGAAGATGCATAGTGCTAAGTGGGCCCCTTTGGATTCTGGAGACAGAGAGTGATTTCCAGAGCAAAAAAAGAATTCTGCATTAGATCTAGGCTGTAGTACAACTACCTTGTCCTTCAACATAGGCCACAGGAGATCCATTGATGCTAGAGTGTCTGTGGTAGATGAGGACAGCATGTGGAGTCCCTCATAAGTACAACAGGAGAATGACAGTGAAGTTCCCCAGTGTTCTGGAGCAAGGCTGTGCCTTCCTCAGCAGATCATTACTCATCATTTGAAAACCTGCTGCTGGAATGATACTGGGCCTTGGTAGAGACTAAGCACTATACCATGAAAAATAAAATAGCTATAAAAATGCACCTCTCTGCCATGTGTTCAGTATTGTCAGAATCAGCAATTCATAAAGTTTGGTGAGTGCAGAAGCAACCCATCATATATTAGAAATAGTAAATTTGTCATAAAGATTGAGCAGGTCCAGAGGCAAAAAGACGTTACATGCCAGATATCCTATATGCCATAATCACCTACTTATGTTATATCAGCACCTCTCCCTCAGCCTCGGCTCACACTATAAACTTGAGGGAGTCTCCTAAGACCAGCTGACACAAGAGGAAGAAAACCAGGCTTGGTTCACAGATGTGCCAGCTTGAAATACTGCTGTGAGCAAAAATGGACTGCAGTCACTTTATAGCCCCACTCAAGATCTCTGATGATGGAAAATCCTCCCAATAAGGAGAGTGTTAAGATGTACATTTGACCATCTCCTTCATATAGAGCAGGGATCGGCAAACAAAAGCCCATAGGAAAAATTAGCCATCTACTCAATCTTGTAAATAAAATGTTATTGGAACATAGCCATACCCATGTGCTTTTATATTGTCTATAGCTGCTTTCACACTACAATGACAGAGTTAAGCAGTTACAACAAAAACTATATGGACTGCAAAATGTAAAATATTTATTATCTACCCTGAACCCTGACATAGAGGAAGAAGTAGTCTAAGTTATGGGTATGCATGCACTATTAGATAGTGGAGAATAGCTCAGATAATGAAGGGTCTGGAAAGAGCAAGATAAGAAGACAAGACCACGGGGAGATAAGAAGGTTTTAGGAAGAGATATGTATATGGGCTTTTGAGAAAGAGCACAGATTGTACAGATCGTGATATCTTGTTTCAAAGCCCATCAGAAGGCATCTACCTCAGATGAAGCATTAAATAAGAGATGGATAGAATGGTTCATCCAGAGGTGAGGTGATTATCCACCTCTTTCCACGAACACCCTAATGCTGCACCATGGGCCAGTAAAAAAAGTAGCCATGGTGGTGGCAAGAATGAAGACTATTTTGGGACCCGTTAGCATGAACTTCCTCCCAGTGAGGCTGATCTGGCAACTGCCACTGTTCATGTGTCAGCAGCAAAAGCTGATCCTTTGTAAGGAAGGGTTATATATTGATCTTTTATAAGATAGGATCCTTTGAGGAGACCTTGAAGCAAAAATTGTTTACTTTGGGCTACATCAATCCTGGAATTGCTGCCATTCATCCCTACAGGGATTGTTATTTGTTTTGGATGTGAACTTTTCTTCCTTGACCACATTTCCTGGGCCAGTATAATCATCCAAAGACTGAAATACTCAAAGACTACTTGAATTACTGACATAAAATACCACCTAATATTGCCTCATACTAAAGAAAAAATTTATGGTTAAGAAAATGCAATAATGGGCACATGACAATAAAATTAATTGGTTCTGGAATATATAGCATTGCTCAAAAGCTGTTATTCTGATTAAGCTTCAGAATGGCCTCATGAAGACTTGACTAAGGAACCATCTTGAGGATAATATCCTAAAGGGTTGACTTTGGATCAACAACCATTAAGAGTTAGAAGTACTATTGGCCTCTTTCACTGTCATTCTCAGTAACCAACTTGGACAAAATGTGACTCCCTTACAGGTTAAATTGTGCCTCACAAAAAAGATATGTTGACGTCCTAATCCCCAGTACCTGCAAATGTGACCTTATTTAGAAATATGGGCTTTGCAGATGTAATCAAGCTAAGATGAAGTCATTAGAATGAGCCCAATATGACTAGTTTCCTTACAGGAATAGAAGACAGACACACAAGGGAAGAACACCATATGATAAGGGAGGCAGAGATTTGTATTATGCCACTGCAAGCTATGAAATTCCAAGGGTTGCTAGCAATACCAGAAGCTGAGAGAAAGGCAGGAAACAGATTCTTTTCTACAGCATTCCAGAAAAACTGGCCCTGCCAAAACCCTGATTTTGGACTTCTAGTCTCCAGGACTGTGACAAAATAAATTTCTGTTATAAGCCGTCCAGTTTGTGGTACTTTGCTATGGCAGCACTAGGAAACTAATACACCCACAAAGGTAGTCTTTGCTAGATTAAATGTCATTTAACCAGGTCGTGGATATCTTCATCAGGAGATAAATTAAAATTTTACTGAACTGCGTTCTGGTTGTTTTAGATCACTCATGTCAACAGAGCAAAAAAGATAGGAGATACTATACTTCCAAAAGATGGTCAAATTTTATTTTTACAAATCCACTACTACATAATGAGAGCATGGAGGAATATGACTGTAATTCAGAGCATTCTCTTGAGCGCTTCTTGATTTTTTTTTATCCAGTGATTGCTGTAAATGACAATGTGGCAACCATATCCTGTTAAAGACATTGCAAGC
>NW_007732524.1:52673-53766 GCF_000696425.1 Galeopterus variegatus | reverse complement strand
GCATGGAGGAATATGACTGTAATTCAGAGCATTCTCTTGAGCGCTTCTTGATTTTTTTTTAATCCAGTGATAGCTGTAAATGACAATGTGGCAACCATATCCTGTTAAAAACATTGCAAGCAGGGGGTCAGATGTTCAAAGGTGAAGGTTTAGGCCACCCCGCCAGGAAACAAATCAGACCAGTGGAAGCACGTGCTATGAGGGAGAGGAATGTAGAACAGCTGGTAATGGAGAGATTGAAGGATATGAATTATGGTCTTAGGATCAGGTGCAGTAGGGAGGAATTTAGCCTTTATCACAGTTCTCCCTATTTAGTAACCTATATTCTGTGTTCACCCACCACATTAAAGCTTCAGTGAAACAGTAGACTCATTACAGGCTGCAAGAATTTAGGAGTGATGTAAGTGCCTATATCAGACACTATTGGTGCTACCTCATCCTCTTGCCCCGCCTCTGAGTTTACTAGCATCTGTGATAAACAATTTCAAGGCTGATGACAGTGCCCTACCTCAAGTGCATGTTTCTCTGCATCTCTTGCAAGACACTGTTTAAGGGCATCCTGAGAAGTTTGCTCAGATGAGTGCAGGTGCAGACTCAGAGTGGAGGGACAGTTAAAATTCCTGAGGAATAGAAGAATGCAAAAAAGTCCCCCAACCTCCCATCCTCTGTTGGGACATTTCTTAAATATGTTCATCTTGTTTTTTCCCAGAGCAACTGTGTCCTGTAGTCTAACCTACACATTTCTCTTTTGTTTTTAATTCCCTAGCTCACTTTGACACTCTCTCATTTGCATTCCAAATGATCATACGCAAGTCCTTGTCTCATTGTCTGCTTTTGGAGAAAACTCAATTAATACCTTTATCTTTAAACACTATTTCAAGGTAATTATACACATTTTATGGATGGAAAAATAAGACACCAAAAGTTTAAATACCCTGGCCAAGATGACACAGTAGTTAGAGTTATAGCTACCAAACTTTAGTTTTTCACATATCTTCATAATTTGTGCCTCATTTACATGCTATTTAGATTATTTTACCTAATTTAAATATATATATGTGTATGTATATATATATATATATATATATATATA
>NW_007732524.1:45045-52357 GCF_000696425.1 Galeopterus variegatus | reverse complement strand
ACTTTTTGAAAGGCACTCTGGCCATCAAACACAGAGATGATTGTCTCAATCTTGTGGGTGTTAAGAGAGAAATCACAGTGCCATACATAACATGAGCCATTTTCTGCCATGGCGAGCTTGTCCTGAATGAATTTCAGCAGTGCCTTTTATGTTTAGCACTTGTTTTTGCCTAGTGCTGTTCAATGGCTTACCCCAAAACTTAGCATTTTGTTAATGAAAATTTTAGAGAAAGAATCAAGTGAAAGATAAAAATAATTACAACAGAAGAAAGATGTTATTGTATAAGAAGCAACTTTTGACATTATCAATTCATTGGTGATCAGAAAGTGATGTTTTAAGCATTTTATATCCTAACCATACAGTCTGAGACTTACATACAGGTAGTTTGTTTTAGCTACATTTTAAGAAAGTGGTTGTAGATTGTGGTTGATGTGTAACACAATATAATTTTTCCTATTTAACATAAGGAAAAATTGGCTCCCAGTTGCTGTTTACATGAAGAATGTCTGGTTTTCAGAAATAGAGGTTGTAGATTGTGGTTGATGTGTAACACAATATAATTTTTCCTATTTAACATAAGGAAAAATAGGCTCCCAGTTGCTGTTTACATGAAGAATGTCTGGTTTTCAGAAATAGATTACTGATGACATTAATCAGGTATCTATCTACCTATCCACCCATCACCAATTCATCTCATCTTTCCATAAATAACCAGAGGTGGCTCACAACACACGACATAAAAGACAAGGTTTTAAAGAAAAATAAGAATAGAAAAACAAAACTTCTGGAAAGAATAAGAAAGTAAATATGCCCATCATGAAGGCCAGAATAGCATCATCAACTGTATTTCAGATTTTTATATAATAAAATGTTATTTCTGCCAATTTCAGAGGCAGAAAAACAAAATTTTTAATGAAAAATTTAAATGTTATGTTTCATATGTACTTTTTTTTATTTGTACTTTTATATAAGGGATGATTTACAGAAACATATGGGCATGATGTAGCTAAGGCTTTTTATTGTGAAGACCCACAAAAACAGCCAAGAGGGTGCAGTTTAAGCACAGTTCCATAATGACAATTTATTGAGTGTTTAAGATAATGTGGACTCATTTGAGAAATGATAGAATGTAGATGTAGAAGATAATGTATAATCTATTCCTTTATCGTTTTTCTTCTTTCTTTCCTCCTTTCCCCATTTTTCCTTTCTCCTTTCCTTTCTTTCTTCTTTCCTTTCTCTCTCACTCTTTTTCTCTAATTATTATTCTTTCTCAGACCTGAAATTTTTGTAAAAGTTGGTCTTTGGATAATTTGGTTGTAACTACTTTGATAAGCAAAAAAAAAATGCTGACACCTCATGTTGGTGGCTGAGGCAAAAAATAATCTCCATTTAGGAAATTAGACATTTTGGGCATTTAACCCAGCCACGTTTTCCTACACATTCTTCAAAGGAAGATTTTGTCCCTTATGTCTCGTCTTCAATGACCTTGAATAGTCTTGGCAATCAACAAATATTTCTTAACTGAACAAATACAAAGAAACCACTCCATCCTGGATGGGAAATGGTGCATGAGTCCTTCTTTGCCATTCATTTATTTGAGTTGACATTCAGCTGATGATACTGCCAAAAAGAAACCGAAGTCCTCTTGACAGCTTAACTCCTACCATAACTAAGGTTAACCAAAGAGAAAACAAAAATTTTAATGAAGAAAATGGCATAAAACTTGGCTATCTACTGGTCAGCACTGCACAGACAAAAACATATGATGTACATCTCACAGCTGAAATATTGATAAACCCTGTCTTTGCCTTTGATTGTGGAGAAAACCTATACATAATTGATCTCCCTATTATTTGCATCAATTTTTTACTATGTTCTAAATAAATGTCTGAGTTATTCTTTGGGAGAATTGCACAAATTATACACATACATGTATACATACATATATACACATACATGTATACATACACACACACACGCTAAGTCCCTGGCTCACCCAGTAGGTGCTGATCAAACAAGTAGCTGTTGCTGCTGCTGATCTTTTGTTATCCCTCTGTAATCCTTTCACTGAAGAAACAGCAAGCATCTTCCCAAGGCTGAGGTCTCGGAAGTCTTAAACAAAATAGCCAGAAGGTAAATTTGGTGGAAACACATTACAGCAATATCTCAAACAAGTACATCACAGCTACATTTTTCTTATCATGAAAGTGAAGGTTATGTGCTGCTATAAACTGAATGTTTGAGTCCCTCCAAAATTCATATGTTGAAATCCTAACTCCCAATGTGATGGTATTAGGAGGTAGAGCTTGTGGGAGGTAATTAGATCATGACAATGGAGACCTTCATGAATAAGGTTAGTGTCCTTGTAAAAAGACACAAGAGAGCTTGATTCCTATCACTCTGCTCTCCACCATGTGAGGACACAACAAGAAGATGGCCAGCTGCAAACCAGGAAGCGGGACCTCACCAGAACCAGATCCCCTGCACCTTGATCTCAGACTTACAGACTTCAGAACTGTGAGAATTCAGTTTCTGTTGTTGAAGCTACCCAGTTATGGTATTTTATTATATTCTAAGCAGCGGACTAAATGGATTAAGACATGTGCTCTGAATTGTTCTTACAAATAAGATAAATAAATATGAAACATCCATAATAAACAAGTCATCATAGTTTGAGAAGTTGAATGTGTCTTATATGTTGCCTAAGTGGAATCGGAATTGTGCCAGGCCATTGAATTAACCACTATCAGAGACTGCCTTCCACAGAACCAGAGCTACAGTTGGGAATCTATTCTGAGGCTACAAAGGAAGCAAAAGATGGGAGGATGACATAATTTCATGTTCCTATGAGGAAGCCAGGCTCCAAATACCACAAAGCCACATGCCAACACCATACACACACACTCTCGCACACACACACACACAGATACACACACACAGATGCTCCTCTACTCACAGTGGGTTATGTCCTGATAAACCCAACATAAGTGGAAAATATTAAGTTGAAAATGGATTTAATATACTCAACCTACCAAACATTGTAGCTTAGCCTAGTCTACCTTAAATGTGTCCAGGACACTTATGTTAGCCTACAGTTAGGCAAAATCCTCTAACACAAAGTCTACTTTATAATAAAAGGCTGAATATCTCATGTAATTTATTGAATACTGTATGGAAAGTGAAAAACAGAGTGGTTGTGTGGATACTCAAGTATGGTTTCTATCGAATGTGCATCACTTTTGCACTATCTTAAAAGTGGAAAAATTAAGTCAAATCATCATAAGGCATTTTGAATCAAGATGGGACAAGATATAGGGGCAAAAATAGTTAAACAGCAAATAATAGAAGACTATGTGTCTAGAACATAAATAAGTGCTAGAGCTTATTTCACTGTGTTGTTTGGGGCTTGTGTAGTGAGTTTAGGCAGCTTATTCAACCAAAATAAAAGATTCCCTCAATATATTTGATGACAAATCACTATAAAAAAAAAATCTTTCTGGGCTGAGCCTGTGGTGCACACGGGAGAGTGCGGCGCTGGGAGCGCGGCAGCACTCCCGCCGCAGGTTCAGATCCTATATAGGGATGGCCGCTGCGCTCACTGGCTGAGCGCGGTGCAGGTGGTCTCAAAAAAATAATAATAAAATGCGGTGCAGGCAGTCTCAAAAAAAATAAAAATAAAAGAATAAAAAAATCTTTCTACTATGACAATGTATAGGATTAAAGGCAGTTGTACTTCTATCCATTTATCCAAATAGTATTAGAAGCACTAAGACAGAGTGGACAAAAAAATCAAAGTCACTTTTTCCCAACAAAATTCCTCTTGGGGACATCGCCATTGTGCGGTCTCCACCACAGTGATTGGCCCTACTTTAAAACTTCTCTTTACTCCCAAGTGGCTTCTCTTCTTCCTGCAAACATTAAGCTGTGTACAAATATCTCTCTGGATTCAGGCGAGATGAATGATGAATCACTGTCTAACTTGCCTACTGCTGTCTTCTTTTTCTATTTCCTCTACCCTGAGCTCTTAACCTATCACCAAAGAGGAAAGAAGAAACAGAGGCCACTGGTGAATTTTTCATTGCATAAATCTTGTAACTTAGGCCAGGCTCTTCTTGCTCCCTCTAATTATTCCAGTGGAGGAACTCTATGAATCAAACATCACTTGCTGTGGGTTGGATCCCTGAGGGCTGCCCATGGCTAAGCTCTTTCCTTTCCAGGACAGCAATCAGAAAAGCATGCCACACAAGGTGAAGGCTCTTCGTGGCCAACTTGTCACCTTTCCCCACAAAACACAGCTTTCAAAGAAAGACTTCAGAAAGGAGGCTGTCAAGGGTAACTGGATTTGTTCAGACAAACAAAGCCACATGTTTGCTCATTTGATTTTTCCTGGGAGGTTACAAAATATTTGCATTTATTGAGAAGAAAAATACCTTACAAACAACAAAAATAAGAGTTCTGTATTTTTCAGTGTACTATAGATAAAAAATGTTATTTTGTGGTTGTTATACTACAGTACTCTACCCTCTAAGTAAGTGGGTCTGGCATAATTTTGATAATTTGATAGATGAGAAAATTGAATCATTAAAAGTTTAAAGAAATGGATCATGATGACATACCTCTCAGCAGGGAGGCTGGGAGTAGATCCCCAAACCCAGCACTCTTCAATACACCTCACTTCCCACATTGCCTACCAGAAATTTGGAAATTCTCTGTGTGCTTGTAGGACCAAGTTCTTTTCTTGGTTGAAATCCCTTGTACATCCACTTTCGTTTTATAAAATAAAATTGACAATCAAGATGGAAGTAAACTGTCAAAACTGTTTCTCTCCTGTTGCTTCTCTCTGCAAACTTGTAGCAACTACCCTTCCATCTTCTTTTACATAATGAAACAAACAGCATTTGCCTTACTCAAAATCAGATAAAATTATCAAGGAAAATATTCACCAACCATGAAGAATAGTCTTCCTAAGGACACCAGGCATGCAAATACCATAAAAGATGTGTATTACGAATAGGATGACTTTCTCATCTTGATGAGCATCTTCCACCCTTCTGCCCCACTCTAGGACTAATTTAATTGCTAATGAGAAAGGGAATTACCTCTGTATAATACAGACATGTTATTCTTATAAACATTTAGGAGAGAAGTGTAAGAGATAAGTTGCCACATCTTTTAAACTCAAGTAGTAAAATGCATGCTTCATAGAGTCTTCGAAGTCTCCAGACCCAGATTCCCAGTAGACAAGGATTTGGGGCGCCATGCTGCATATCTTCCATTTCTCTCTCCCTCCCTCCCTCCCTCCCTATCTCTCTCTCTCCCCCCCTTCCCCCCCTACTCCCCCACTGTTTTTCCTCTTTTCCTCTGCCCTTCATGTCTGGGGGTAGTAACAAAAGGATTTGATGTAACAACAGGATTTTACGTAACAACCCCCAGATAATTTAATACCCTATTCATGCCTTTGTAAATAGCCTTTACACTAAATTTTTCTCAATTTAACCTAATTTGTGTGTGTGTCATCTGTTTTCTGTTGGCATTCTAAGATAGGCCAGTTACTTTATCTCTCTCAATTTCTTTTTCTACATCTACAAAATGGGAATAATAATATTTTTCTTGCGTGACTGTTGTAAGAAGCAAAAACTGCAGTCCATAAACAAAAATTGACAAGGACAGATTATGTGTCAGGAAATTAACTAGGCTGTAGAAATACAACAGTGGATAGCAAAGACAAGTTCTATCAGCTACATATTGCTATGTAACAAACCACTCCCAAAATTTCACAGCTTAAACAACCGTTTTATTTACTTATCAATCTGTGGGTCAGCAATTCGGGCTTGATACACCTGGAGAGTTTTTCAGCTGATCCTGCCTGGAATTATGTGAAAAATTCCTGAACAAAGTGCACAGTTATTTCATTCATTTAACAAAATTATATTGAGAACAAGGCACTGGGCTCTTGGAACACATCAAACCATATTAGTTAATCACAATAAAAATGCTCATTACTAACCTACTCTTTACATGCAGTTGTGGTCAAAAATCATCAGTCAGAAAGAAAACTCCTTACTGCCAAAATTCAAAGGTCCACACTTTACCTCTGGCAAGATACATATCTGATAATATATAATTATATCTCCCTCCTTTCTGCTGTTAATGTGACTGCTAATGTAAAAAATCTTAACTTAAAAAAATCTATGCTTCTGCATATCTGAAAAGTTTATATTGGGACCATGCTTTTGTGCCCTCTTACATTTGGTTGCATAGGTTTATTTGGGCAATTTGGCACTGTCAGCAAGAGAGTACCATGTTCTCCTATGTCCATTCTTCTTATGAGGATTTCACACAGTGGCATGCTCGTCCAAGGAATCCTTGTGCCATTATTCTGCTAAATGTCTTATTAGTAATTAGAGACTTTTTAGAATGAACTACTCATTAGTTTGCATGTGAAAGATCAAGCAAAACAGGAAGTGACTGGGTGCTCTTTCAAATAATGGAATGAGTGCTAACTGGATGCTATTAATGACCTAAACCACCCATGGTTTCTATTTGTCCCCCAATACCCAGCTCACAGTGATATTTACCAATTTTGCCTTCTGCTGCCTCCCAAAATGAATTGGTTCACAATAGTTATAGGGAATTGACAAGAGGCATAGATCCAAGAATACTAACCCAAATAACCCATGCTTCTACTAAATGGTGACATTTGCTTCCCACATCTAGTGCTCAAAACATTCTAGAGGTCCTATCTTTACTCAAATGCATGGTACACTTCAGACCTTTGTGTTTTTCATCACTTCATTTCCTCTATGTGGAAATATTTTGATTTGCCTGGAAAACTCCTTCTTGTCCTTAAATTCCCAGAACAAATATTAACTCTTCTCTGAAGCTAGGCTCTATTCCACTAGTTCAAGCTGATTCATTCAATATTTGGAATAGCATAGAATTTGATGTGCATATCAACCATTGTCACATCATGTCAATTTTATTTTTATAAATGACTGTTTCCTCATTGGGAAGTAATCTCTCAAGAAAAGAAATTTTTGTTTCGTGGTTTTCCCTGCATCTGTGGCCTGGCCCAACATGAGTATCTTTTCGATGTTGAATAGGATTAGAATTCATTTTAAGTTTGCTTTTAGCTTGATAGCTAATTTACCAAGGTCTCCACTCCAGTATGTCCATAATGACTCTTGGGCTAGAGATATTCAGTTCTCCACTTGTACCCGCTCAGCTCATTCCATTAAACACAAAACCAATCTAGAATAGCAGCTCTAAGAAATTAAACTCTACCTCTTCTCATTCAAATGAAAAAAAAAAA
>NW_007732524.1:43781-44287 GCF_000696425.1 Galeopterus variegatus | reverse complement strand
AAAAAAAAAAATTAGAAACTATCCAGCCTTCAAGGAGGCTATTCACATACATATGTGCTTTTCTAATGAAGAAAAATAAATAATTGCTCTTCCTAATTAGTCCCACATAACTGAGTTGGTCACTGCTGAATGCATGGCTGCACTAACTTAGTGCTTGAATAAAAGGAAAGGGAGCTCTCAGTTCCTAATCCACCCTTCTAACAAGAATGAAGGTTACATTTTTTAAAAGGAAAATAATGGGACTACGTCAAATAGAATGTTTAATATTAGGATCCTGAATTGCTTCCCATGAAGTCATTCTGTTTTAAAGGCAGATGCACAGTCTAAGAAAAAGCCCTTTGCTGGACACTTAGATCCTATAAGATAGTTATAAACAAAGGGGGAAATAGATGTTAAATGGAGGAAAAAAGACCCAGACATTTATTGTTCATTCAGGAATTCATTCAATCAACAGGTTTCTTGAAATAATCTTCTAGGGAGAAAAGAGAGAAAATTTACTTGAAAAA
>NW_007732524.1:36342-43270 GCF_000696425.1 Galeopterus variegatus | reverse complement strand
TTTTTTTTTATAAGTCTAAGATGCATTGTCATATCCTAGCAATCTTATCTTTCCAATATCTTAAAACATTTCGCTATTTCATCATCCTAGTAATTATTTCATCTTTACTCACATTGATTATCAATTATTCTTAATTATGCAATAAAAGACTAAAAAATATAATGGAATTGACTAGAAAGATGATGTAATAATAAATAAATCATTGATATTACATCATTCTTCCGTTTTCTTAATGATTGTCCAACGTATTGCATTATCTTTCAAAACATTTTGAAAGAAGGCCACAGACCCCATTTTTATGGTCTGCTTTTAGCTTTCAATAAACACAGTGGAGAACACTGAATCTCCTATTTTTTTCTTCATAATGGAAAAGAAAATTTATTTTTAAAGTTTCTCAATTATTGGATAAATCAGTTGAATACAAAGGAACATCATTACTGCAGAATCTAATTATGCAGTGAAATTAATTACATAAGTGAAATTTCAGACTATGAGTCTACATATGACAGTATTCTAGACAAATTTTTGAAATTCACAAATCAATGAGTAAACAATATATTTTTAAAGGTAAAAATACATATGAGTAAGTCATTCAACAGTACTTCATGTAATACTTTGTGAAAAGGATCCATATTATCCCTTCTTTTTAAAAGGCCATGTTACAGCATTCTCATAGCGTTCATGACATTTATGTGCCAAAAGTTACTTATACAAAGTGATTTGCTACATTTAAATTCTTATTAAAACTTCTAATATTGTTACTTCCTACTATCCTGTTATTCTTCTGCAAATTATTTTTAAAATTACTTAAAAATATAGGGCCGAGCCCGTGGAGCACTCGGGAGAGTGCGGCGCTGGGAGTGCTGCAGCGCTCCTGCCGCGGGTTCGGATCCTATATACCGATGACTGGTGCGCTCATAGCGCTCACTGGCTGAGCGCAGTGTGGCCAGTCTCAAACAGGACAAAAAAAAATACTTAAAAATATAAAGACTAAAAAGGGTACAGTATATCCAAATGGTAGATGGAAATGAATATTTTTCTTGTAATACCATGTCTAAGGTGTTTTTCATTTGTTGTTACTGTTTTTCTGCACTTTTTTTTTTTCTGAAGATATGTACAGTCGGGTCACTGTATCTTTAAGATACTTTGAATAATTTTATGACTAGATAGAAATTTAAGTTAATTTGTTTTTAGTTTAGATTTTTCAAAATACTTGAAAAAGATTTATTTTATTGTCTCATTACATATAATATTTACATGATTCCACATTCAAATCAACAAATAAAGAAGTCTAGATTCTATGCCCATCTCCTTCACTCCATTCCCTTTCCATCCCTATGAATAAACAGTTTTTAAAAATATTATTGTTTATCTCTTTTTTAAAGTATAAACAAACATATTAAGTATAATATACTTTATACTGTAATATAAGTATGTGTATTAATACTCTTTCTTAGATAACAAGACCCATAGATTATATAACAATTTTCTGTTTCTCTGTAACAAACCACTCCAAACATAGTAGTTTGAAATCTCTTTCCATGTGTCTCATCCTCAAGGAGGTTAGCCCAGACTTTTTTACATGGTGGTCTCAAGGTAGCAAGCAAGAGCAGAAGCTATAATGCCTTCGGGGATTTAGGTTCAAAAACCACACAATATCACTTATACTGCAGTTGATTGGTTTAAGCAATCTTCAAGGCAAGCCCATATTCACAGGGTGGAGAAATAAATTCTACCCCTTTATGGGACAAGCGGCAAAAGCTTATTGTAAGGAACATGCATACAAAGACAGGAAGAAATGTGTCTCCATCTTTACAGATAATCTAACAGAGTCGAGGCAGAAATTAAACCAACAAAAAAAGTTGTGACTATCTGATCCGTTCTCAAGATCAGACTTCCTACCTATGAAAAAGTTATAGGAAAGCAACTTATTACTAAAGGGCAGCAATAAATGTTCTGCACTTCAGTCAATCATATTAGTGACTGCTTTGCCTTTTTGAGGAAGAAACACAGCAGAGTTGTGGAAAGGATACAGAGGTTCTCCATAAGAATAGACTTTTTTGCTGCCTACCCAGAAATAGTCTGCATTCTTACAAAGAGAGTTTCTATTTTGTGTGGACTCAGGTAAAGTGACTCCAACTCTAGTTATTCTGAGTTCATCAGTTAATGGTATTCTTGTACAGTAGTAACTCCTCATCCAGTGGTGCTTTTGAAATATAAGTTGGCTCCATCAAACTAAAGAAAAGTGCAAACATACAATTCTTGGCAGAGAGGTTTCGGTTTTCCCCAGTTGGACACAAAAAAAATCCCTTTGGTCACAATTTATTCTGCAAATTACTTTAATTTCATAAAGGAAACCAACCTTACCTCAAGTCTGCACTGAAGATAGGAGATTGGAAAGAAAGAAAAGTGCAAACATACAATTCTTGGCAGAGAGGTTTCGGTTTTCCCCAGTTGGACACACAAAAAAATCCCTTTGGTCACAATTTATTCTGCAAATTACTTTAATTTCATAAAGGAGACCAACCTTACCTCAAGTCTGCACTGAAGATAGGAGATTGGAAAGACCACAAGAACCTGGCTCTTTGATGACATTCTAAAGCCTCTATTCAATTCCATGCCTGAAGCCTGTGCTGATGGATTGCCAGTTAGGCAAGATTTAAATATCCTTATTTCTTAAACCAGGTTAAGATTAATTTAATCACTTAACTTTAGATTTTGCAATTACTTGTACAGACATTTGTATTTATAAAGGATTTTCATACCCATGATATATAACAATGATGCCACCTCATCTGCTGATTATCAGTGAGGATGATGCTATAATTCTCAGTCCTATTCTAAAGATAAAGAAACAGAGGCTTAGAGAGCAAAATAAAACAAAATGAGATAATGAATTGAATGGTATGTCAGACACGGTTCAGAACTCATAGTAGAAGTTTGATAAATGTTGGTTTCAGGAAGAAACCCCCTTTGCCTAATGTCCTTACTACAACATACTCAAAACCTTACTACCAAGTCAGACCTCAAAATTCAAGTTCTATCTTGTCCCCACTAGGCTACAGTGCTTTATAGTTGGCATTTGCCCCAGGGATTCTTTGTTAAAGATTAAGCTTTTGAGGAATATAGTACTTTGAGACAAGGAAAAGAAATGTTTTTTGAACATGGGACTAGAGATGCTTCTCAACTTACTGTGGGGTTACATCCTGATAAACCCATCATGAGTTGAAAATATCATTGCCTAAAATACATTTAATACACCTAACCTACCAAACATCGTAGCTTAGCCTAGGATACCTTAAACCTACTCAAAACATTTACATTGGCCCACAGTTGAGCAAAATTATCTAACACAAAACCTATTATATAATAAAGCACTGAAAATCTCACATAATTTATCACACACTGTAACGAATGTGAAAACCAGAATGGTCGTATGGGTACTTGAAGTACAGTTTCTACTGAATGAGTATTGCTTTCATACTATGGTAAAGATGGAAAATCATAAGTTGAACCATCATAAATCAGGGACCATCTATATTTCTCCAGAAGAGTAGACCCAGAAATAGGTGCATCCATGGACAACATAAGGGTAATACGTGTGGGTATAAAGAAGATAATAGGGGTCTGGGGTATGGTGATATAATAAGAAATATATAATTTAGTCTTCATCTCCAGTTTCTGGCACAAGCACTCCTAAAACTCTTGGAATTTTCTGAGAGATAGGGTGAAAGGAGCATCATATGTTACTTATAATAAGCCCCTGTCAACTATACCCAGGTTTTTGCTAATGAGGTGGCTCTTGGTGGGCCCCTAGATAGTTTTTTAGATGGGGGCTGATTGCCAGAGGAACCAACCATCTGAACAGAAGGTTGGAACTTTCAGCCCCATCCCTGACCTCCAGGAAAGAGAAAGGGGCTGGAGATTGAACTCAGCAATGGCCAGTGGTTTAATCAATCATGCCTACATACCGAAACCTCCATAAAAATACTAATTGATATGGTTCAGAGAGTATCTGGGTTGGCAAACACCTGCCGATAGGGTGTTGCTTCCCAATTTCTGTGCTCAGAAGAGAAGTTATTATGCTCAGGACCCTTCAGAACCTTGCCCTATGGATCTCTTCATCTGGCTATTCAACTATATCTTTTATAATGTCCTTTATAATAAACCAGCAATAGTTAAGTAAAGTGTTTCCCTGAGTTCTATGAGCCATTGTAAGAAATTATCAAACCTGAGAAGGGGGTGTGGGGACCCCTAACTATGTAGCCAAGTCCCACAGAAGTGTGCATACCCTGGGCACCGCATAGTCTCCACAAAAATATGATCATGTTTAACACAAAGTTAACAACACCTGCTAGTAGACTAAAGAAAAGATTAAATGATATAAGATAGAGAAAGTACCCAGCACAGGCTATGCTACTCCATAAATGTTACTGTAAAGACATAACCTGAGTCTGAGCCAAAGATTAAAAGATTTAAAGATTTAAAAATTCTGGCTAGAAGTGCATTTCTGTGTGTCTGTGTAATATTGTCTGTGTGTATTTGGGGGTTGACTTCTATTTCATAGCTAGATTTATTTGCTTTTTTTTTTTTTTACGAAGTCTTGATTTCAACTTTGGGGCTTTGGGGCAACACTTCCTTTTTGTTCTGGGAAAAAGAAAGATTTTATTTGTTTAGGCAATAATAAAGCAAGGCAAAAAGCAAATTTAAAAAGAAATCTGAGATAATGGACAACTAAACTATACAGCATAATGTCTTTCTTAGAAAGAAAGAAAATCCCTCTTTCCTAAATATGGATTAAACTCTTCTGTCCCACCACAAACATATTGATTCTTGGGAGATGTGCATGAGCCGGTTGCTGTTACCCACAGGAGACTGAGCACAGAGATACTGATGGCAGAAAGTGCTCAGAGACGCATCCTCACCTCATTATATACAGAGAAACTGGTGGGGAAGAATGAAGTCCAATCTATATGTGACACTAAAGTTTCCTCTGTGTTATTTTTCCAGAATGAATAACCCAGATTTTAGAAAGTGTCCTGCATTTATAACACGATGATCTAATATTCTGGCTAAAACATGTTGTTCACATAGACTAAATTGTTTTGAAAAGACAATGAACATTCTGTCAACCACCATAAAAAGGTGGGGCATTTAGGAAATAATGTGAAGGGTCAAACTGAAACCCTCCACATCAGGTGGGTTCAAGAGCATTTCGACTCATCCCACCTTCTGTCCATGCAATAAACATTTGTTGAGTAGCTACTATGTACCAATCACTACTCAGATGTTTGGGACACGGCAGTGAAGAAAACTTCCTCTCAAGGAGTTTTTACTCTAATTGGAAATATGAACAACAAATAAAAACAATAGAGAGCAAAATAAGTAGAAGTATTGATCATTACTGTGAAAACAATATGTTCTATGATCAAAGAAGGCCCCTCTGAGAGGGTGTTTTCTGTCACTGATAACAGAACACCTTAAACTGGGTAATTCTTACAGAAAAGAAACCTACATCTTGTAATTTTGGAGGCTGAGAAGTCCAAGGTTCAGGGGACACATCTGGGGAAGGCCTTCATGATGGGGGCTCTCAGCGGAGTTCCATGGCAGTGCAGAATATCACATGGCGAGAGCTGAGCAAAAGCGCATTTCCACATGCTTTCTTCCTCTCCTTGTATAGCCCCCATTCTACTCCCTGATAATTCATTTAACCCTTAACCTATTAATTCATGAATGGACTAATCCATTTACAAGAACAGAGTTCTCAGGATCAAGTCACCTCCCAAAGCATCCACCTTTCAAATACCATACTCTGATTTCCCACCCTCTCAACACTGCTACAAGGGGAATCAAGCTTCAATGAGTACTGAGGGACGGACATTCAAACCATAGCAGAGGGTGACTTTTGAGTTGATGGCTGAATAATACAAGGAAGCTTGCCATGCTGTGAAAGGCAGAATAATGGCCCTAACAAAGATGTCACTTTCTCACCCTGGAACCTGTGAATATGTTACCTTACATGGCAAAAGGGAATTTGCGAATGTGGTTAAGGTTAAGGATCTTGAAATGGGAAGATCATCCTGGATGATCCATTTGGACCCAATCTAATCAATGAGTCTTTAAAAATGAAAGAGAAAGATAGAAGAAGGTCAGACGGATGGGATGTGAGGACTGTAGCCACCATTGTCAGCTTTGAAGATGATGGATGGAGGAGGGACACCATGAGCCAAGGAGTGTGGTGACCTCTAGAAACTGGGAACAGCCCTTGGCTGACAGCCAGCAAGAAAATGGGGACTTTGGTTCTACAATAGCAAGAAACTGAACTCTGCCAACACCCCTAATGAGCAAGAAATGGACTCACATCTAGAGTCTCCAGAGAGATATTTAGCCCTGCTGACAACCTAATTTCAGATCTTTACTAGAGTTCTGGCCTGCAGAATTGTAAGATCATAAATGTGTGCTGTTTTAAGCCACGAAATCCGTGGTAATTTGTTACAGCAGCAACAGAAAACTAATGAACGTGCAAAGATGAGAAGAGCCTACATTCCAGACTGGGAACAGGAACGCACCAGCCCCAGTGTGACTGAAGTGGACAGTGACAAAGAGGACAGGTGTTTGCAATATGTAGACAAAACTCCCCAGAGATTTTAGAAGTATTTAAAGAAAGAAACTTGGTAAAGACATCTAATGCTACACAATCAAGTGGGTACAGATTTAGAGGGGGAAAAAAAAAAGAATTACCTTGCAAACTTGTGAAATCTGGATATTTGAGTTTTACAGTATGAATATTTGTATCCCTTTACACCTGGAATCACAGAGAGCGTCTCAGACACATGGCAAGCACTGGAGTTCTGAGGTAGAGATGTCAGCAATAATAAGGAATCAGCCTGAAATGTCCATTTGCAGAAACATTTAATAAAAGGAAATG
>NW_007732524.1:34450-35692 GCF_000696425.1 Galeopterus variegatus | reverse complement strand
AGCAATAATAAGGAATCAGCCTGAAATGTCCATTTGCAGAAACATTTAATAAAAGGAAATGAATGAAGGCATCACTCCATCAGCCTAGCAGCACTGCTGTGTGAGCCCCAGTAGGGCAGGCAATAAATGAAGAGAGGACAGGGGATGGGTGGCCCTGGTGGAACAGAAGAGGGCTGATTATGATCCCAAATGAGCTTTTCTTATTGAAAGAACAAGAACAGCCCTTCTCAGGGGAGATGCCATTAACTCTTCCACAGGGGACACTGACCCAAGCAATTTAAGCACCTTTCAGAAGCATTCTCTCTGCTTTTCTCTTTTACTATGTTTCATGTGTTTCATTTCAATTCTTCTCTTTTTTCTCTAAATTGCCTAACCAACTACAAACAAGTCCCCGTACCAGGGGAGGATGGATGTCAGCCTGGGCCCTAGCTTCCACCCATTTGCTGCCCTTTTGCTGCTTTTGCAAACTACAAACTTCACATCAGCCCACTGGGAAATGGCCAAAGGGAAAAACTATTTCCAAGCAGGAAGAATGTGGCCATCATTATTAACTGGTAGCAAAGGCAGGCGGGATATGTGCAGGGGGCATAGGGAAGGAAATAAGGAGAAAGTGGAGACCCGTGTGGACACTGTTAAAGAGGAAGCTGCCATGGCTAGATAAAAAGGCAGGCAGCAATGCTGTATACACTGCCTGGTGCGAAGGCTGACAAGACCACCTGGGACAGCACGGGTTGCTGGAGTCATGAAGCCTGGTTGCAAATGCTGGCACTTCCGTTCATCAACTGTGTCCTCAACGGTTAATATAACCTACCACATCTTAGCTCTTGTTTTCTGCACCTTATTGGGGTATTGTGATGATTACATGACATTGTATATAATGTGCCAGGTACTGAAGAGCACCCATTAAATGTTATCAGTGGCTGTTACCATTCCTGATGTGTATTTTTTAAAATTCACTTTAATTGATTATACATATTTTGGGGGTGCAGCAATGACTTCCATCACCTATATACATGTGATGATCAAATCAATACTGTTAGTATACTCATCATTACAATTCACAATTATTCTTTGTGCCCCTTACCCAATCTCTCCTCAACTCCTCTCTCCCTCCCCACCTCCCACCTCTAGTACCCATAGATTTGTTCTCTCCTTCTGAAAGTTCTCCATATTATGGTAGACTCGTCCTTCCTTCCTTCCTTCCTTCCTTCCTTCCTTCCTTCCTTCCTTCCTTCCTTCCTT
>NW_007732524.1:23039-33242 GCF_000696425.1 Galeopterus variegatus | reverse complement strand
TATTTCACTTAACAGAATTTTCTCCAGCTCTTCCATGTTGCTGCAAATGGCAGAATTTCATTCTTTTTTTATGGCTAAGTAGTATTCCATTGTGTATGCATATCACATTTCCCTTATCCAGCTGTCCATCGATGGACATTTAGGTTGGTTCCACATTTTGGCTATTGTAAATAGAGCTGTGATGAACATGGGAGTGCAGATATCTCTTTGATGTGATAATTTGTATTCCAAAGGACACAATGAACAGAGTGAAAAGACAATCTACGGAATGGGAGAAAATATTTGCAAACCGATATGTATTTTTAAAGGATGGCTAAATTAGAAATCACTTTTAAACACTTTTCTACAGCCAGGAAGTGACAGAAACTTGCACCTCTACCCAGAGAAGACACATCTTAGAATCAATAAGTTTTAGAGATGCAGAGTACTTTAGGAATCCTGGACTCCAATCCCCTTAGTTGACAGGGAAGTAAAGTGAAGTTCAAACTGTTCTGTGATTTGTTCAATATTACAAAGCAAATAAGGGACTAGGCAGACACTTAAAGGTTGTCTTGTCTCACTCTCATTCTATGACTGTCTAGTCAAACAATGTTTGTTGGTTTGTATACTTGATTTGTAGTTTTTACCTTCTATTGTCCATAAGACCGAGACCATGGGAATCACATACATGTTCCCAGTTCCCACCATCTCACACTGCATTTTTTTCCCCATTCAAATTACAGCTTCTATGTGGAGAAGATTCTGAAGGCTGCCATGGAACTACTAAGTCACTAATCCCAGTGGAATCATTAGATTCCAATAGTCTCAATATTATTAGGGAGAAAAAAAAGAAATGTTACTATTTAGAGGTTACCAAGAAACTTCAGACAATCCACAGATAGTTCTGTGATTTTTTTTCTACTTAATTTTGTAAAATTTTCTAATTTGATTACCTATTCCAATTTTTCATAGGTTCCACCATTCCTATTTTTAGCTCACCTTTATTCATACATTTATTGTGGCTGGCTAGATACTGTAGGTTTTATTTAGTGACTCCTGGTACATACGCGTACGGGCTTTCTCTACTAGAAAATTGATGTATTTCAAGAGAGTTTTCTGTTTTGATATTTCTATTATATAACAAGAAGCTCTTAATATAATTCCTAAGAGTTTACATATCTGGATTTAAGTAAAGAGGGTTTTCTTAACCAGGGCATGATGATTACTTTAATGTGTCATTTGGCCAAACTATACAGTACCTAGTTAATCAATCAAGCACTAATCTACGATAAGGGAAATGTGATATGCAAACACAATGGAATACTACTTAGCCATAAAAAAGGATGAAATTCTGCCATTTGCAGCAACATGGAAGAGCTGGAGAAAATTCTGTTAAGTGAAATAAGCCAGACACAGAAATACCTCATGTCCTCACTCAGAAGTGAGTGCGAAGGAAGGAAGGAAGGAAGGAAGGAAGGAAGGAAGGAAGGAAGGAAGGAAGGAAGGAAGGAAGGAAGGAAGGAAGGAAAGAAGGAAGGATGAGTCTACTATAATATGGTGAATTTTCAGAAGAAGAGAACAAATCTATGGGTACTAGAGGTGGGAGGTTGGGAGGGAGAGAGGAGTTGAGGAGAGATTGGGTAAGGGGCACAAAGAATAATTGTGAAAAAGTATTTTGTAGATGTTACTAACATCAGCAATCTGCTGACTTTAAGTAAAAGAGATTAGCTCAATTATGTGGGAGGGCCTCATCCAATCAGTTGAAAGGCCTTAAGAGAAAAACAGGTTTTCCTAAGGAAGAAGAAATTCTGTCTCAAAACTCTGGCATCAGCACCTGCCTGAGAATTTCCAGTCTGCAGGATTGCCCTATGGATTTTGGTCTTGCCAGCTTCCAGAATTGTTTGTCAGTTTATTGAATAAATGTGTGTGTGTATTTGTGTGTATCCTACGGGAAGGGGGGTGTCTCTTTTTCTGGAGAACCCTGATTGATACAGCATGCTATGGATTAAATGTGTCCCCCAAAACTTTATGTATTGGAAACTCAACCCCCGTTGTAACAGTGTTAAGAAGGTAGAGAATCCAATTATGGTATTTGAAATGTAGGGTCTTTAAGAGGTGATCAATTGTGAGGACTGTGCCCTAGTGAATGGATTGATCCATTCATGTAATGGTCATGGTTCTAATGGCTTTATAAGGAGGGCAACTGAAAGGTCAGCTCTCTCGTTTAGCCCATTCTTGCCACATGACACCCTGGTCACCATAGGACCATGTAGAGAGTCACCACACAGAAGAAGGCCCTCACCAGGTATGCCCCTGGATCATGGACTTCTCAGCCTCCAAAAGTTTTTGAAATAATTTTTTTTCTTTATAAATTATCCAGTTTCAGGTATTCTGCTATAAGCAACAGAAAACTAACTAATACACAGAAGCATACCAAAATATTAGCCAATGGCCATGGGAGATATGGTCAAATGTTTTAAATAAGGCAAAACAAGGTGCTATAATAGATGGACCATGAATTTCTGCAGCTTTACCTGTTAGAATGTTGTTTTTCACTCATATAATGAAAACTCAGTAGGTGGGAATGCGGGGAAGACACTCAGTTTAACAGAGGCTTGGCAAGTGCACATAACTTTCAAGGTCACCTGGACATCAACATCCAGTCAGCAGAAAGGAGGACAAATAGAATAGATGATTCTGTGAAAGGATTTATGGGCCAAGATTACTTCTACCCACATTCCATTGGCCAGGACTCAGTCCCATGTCCACACCGAACTGCAAGAAATCATGGGCTGACTGTTCCCCAGAAGCTGAAAATGCACATGAAAAACAGTAAGGCATCCTCTGTCACATCACATCAGTGTTAAAAGAAGCTTCTTGGAAAACATTGTGTTTTCTTGTTAAGACCACCCTGTTTGTTAAAAGTTTTGTGGCTAACTTGTTAGTTAATGTGGTCTTAACACCACAATGAAAATAGAAAATGGAAAAAAGTAGAATGAGATGGCAGAGATAGCAAAGTCAGAGGCAGGAGACAATTTAAAACAGCAATTAAAGTCTAATTAAATTCAAAGTTTGGTATCATTATCAGAAGTGAGGACATAGCTAATTATGCTGAAAGCAAGTTTCAGTTCAGGTTATGGTCATTCAATAAGAGAATCTTTTCTTCCCAGCAGAAAAACACTAATTTTGAAAACCACTTAAAAGATTCTCAATAATGGATGGTATATATGCATGTGCATTTTAATCTCTTTATCCATATTGTCAAGCAAGTTTCAGTTCAGGTTATGGTCATTCAATAAGAGAATCTTTTCTTCCCAGCAGAAAACACTAATTTTGAAAACCACTTAAAAGATTCTCAATAATGGATGGTATATATGCATGTGCATTTTAATCTCTTTATCCATATTGTCCATGTGGTATTTAATCTTTGTACTTAAATCAACAGTAATTGTTTGTGGTAGCATAAGAAATTTTTGCCTCATTGATTTTCCATAGCACTAAAATGTCACGTTAGCTCAAGGTGAAAAGCTAACACTGTGAATAGTGATAATAATAATCAGAATGATAATAGAACAAATCATACACCCGAATGTACACTAAAATCCTCTATTGCATCTCAAGGCCTGGTGACATTTCAAACCCCAGGGGAAGAGAGAGGAAATGGTTTGTTAACACCACTCTCTCTAGAATCCCACTGCAACCTTGGCTGCACATATTGATTGGATGACAACTTTCAGAACAAACGAATGAGGACCAAGGACATGGGTCGCACCTGCTGTGTGCTCCCCCGCAGTTTAATCAGTTTCTAGGTACAGTTCCTTAGTGCTCAGTCCTTCACATTCCTGTCTATTACACACACCTGCACTTATAAAAGTAGGGAAATCTCAAAATAAGCATTTGGAATTTGTGACATGCACAAGGTCACTGAGTAAATGCTCTCAAGTTAGACATAGCATCAGTTTCTAGGTACAGTTCCTTAGTGCTCAGTCCTTCACATTCCTGTCTATTACACACACGTGCACTTATAAAAGTAGGGAAATCTCAAAATAAGCATTTGGAATTTGTGACATGCACAAGGTCACTGAGTAAATGCTCTCAAGTTAGACATAGCTTGGAGAGCCAAGGAGAGCAGTTATCATCCAGACACCTCTAAACATTCACCATGTCTCAAAAACGTTTGCCCAAGGACATCGGCTTATGCTACTAGTATTAAAATCAATCAATAAATAAAAGGAAGAGTCTCAGATTCCCCGGGCTCACAATAAACAACTAGAATCTTACTTTGTTTTTTAGACATTCTAATCCCCTGATGATAATTGCAGATTCATAATTACAAGCAAAGGAATTTATTATTCTATTATCCCAGAAAGTTGTTTTTGAATCCAATGCCTGACAGATTCTGTTTAATTCCACTGTGATCCACTTCCATAGAATCCTAAATTTCTATTTTATAGCACTTTGTCACTTATAATTATTTAATAATTTTTAAAAAATTATCTGGAGTCTACATTTCCCTCTGTAGTGTATGGCAGGAAATATCCTTTTGTCATTCAGCTCTGTGTCCCCAGGTCCCAGATGAGTGCCAACGACAGAGGGGCAGACATTCTAGATTGAAAAACTCAGTCTGGATAGCAAAACCATGATAAGCCCTTGCATAGAGAGAGATGAGGCACCCTTAGTTAGTCACGGAACATGAAATGATCGAGTGTTACTCTGTTGTCGGCTGTCGTCTGGGTCCCGGGGACACAGAGCCGAATGACGAAAGAATGCTTCCTACCATACAACATAGAGGGAAAGACAGGCACCAAATAATTTCCTAACATTCATCCAATTCATATTCATAACTCTTGATCATATATTTTTTTTCAGGCCATGTCAGACTTCTTAAACTCTTCACCCACATTGTGTATTATCACCTGTAAGTCCTGACTCTTTAGGCTTACTATTAGGCTTATTAGGGAACTATGGAAATGCTCCCAGCTTTTCCAACTGGTTATGTTGATTTTAAGCATTCCTAAAGATTTTTGGGCTTTGCATGGAAACAATAATGAGATGTTCCTAAAATATTTTTTAAGAGAAAAAAAGTGTTGATTTTGTATCCCACAACATTACTGAAATTGTTAATCAGCTCTAAGAGTTTTTGATAGAGTCTTTAGGATTTTCTATATATAGAAATTATCTATACATAGGATCATGTTATCTGCAAACAGGGACAGTTTAACTTTGTCTTTTCAAATCTGGATGCTCTTTATTTCTTTCTGTTGCCTAATTGCTCTGGCTAGTACTTCCAATACTATGTTAAAACAGGAGTAGTGAGAGTGGGCATCCTTGTATTGTTCTTGTACTTAAAGGAAAAGCTTTCAGCTTTTCCCTGTTCAGGATGATATTGGCCATTGGTTTGTCATATATGGCTTTTATTGGGTCAAGATACTTTCCTTCTTAATTAGTCCACTTCTGTTGCTTATAATAAAATATATAGAATTGTGTATTTTATAAAGAAAATGAAATTTATTGCTAATGGTTTCTGAGCCTGGGAACTCCAAAGTCCAGGGAATACATCTAGTGAAGGCTTTCTTTGGTGGTGATTTCAGTGATTGCAGGGTATCACATTGAAAAAATGGTGTCGCAGAAAGAGCAGAGAGATAGTCCCTCCTGCACTGTCTTTTTAAGCCTCAGAACCATGCCCATGACCACCATTTTTAATCCATTCATTACAGCATGGTCTTATAATCTAATCACCTCTTCAAGTCCCCACCTTTCAATTACCATAATAGGATTTCCTACCCTCAACAGTTTCAGTAAGGATTAAGCTTCAGTGAGGTTGGGGAGGGGCATCGAGTCTACAGCATTTCACCCTGAATCCCCCAAAACTCATGTCCTTTTCACATATGAGTACATTCATTTTGTACCCGAAGTCTTAACTTGTTTCAACTCAAAAGTCCAAAGTTCAAATTTCCATCTCTGAAATCAAAAAAGTTACCCACTGCCATGATACAATGGTGGGACAAGCATAGGGTATATATTCCCATTCCAAAAGGAAGAAATAGGCCAGAAGAAAGATGTAACAAATCCTATGCAAGTCCAAAACCCAGCAGGGTAGGAATTAAATTTCAAAGTCGGCAAATCATGTGCTTTGACTCCATGTTCCATGTCTTCTTCACGCTGGTGTTGGGGTTTAGTCCCCAAATCCTTGGGTGGATCTGTTCCTGTGGCTTTCCTTGTCTCAGGCCACAATTCAGCTCTCCAGGCTGGTCTTCCACTCTGATAGCTCCACAGGTCTGGATCACATGGTGATCCCGCTCTCATGACTCTACTGGGCATGGCACTGTTGGGGTTTCTTTGCTGCAACTCTTATCTCACATTTCTGCTTGGCATTGCTCTAGGAAAGGCTATCTGCAGTGACTCTGCCCCTGTAATAGATCTTTCCCTGGGCCCCCAGACTTTTCCATACATCCTTTGAAATCTTGGTGTAGACTCCCAAGCCTTCATAGCTCTGGTATTCTGTGAGCCTGCAAACTTAACATCACATGGATGCAGCCAAGGCTTCCAGCTTGTGGTTTCTAAATCTGCAGGTCCAGCCACACCAAGGACCAATTTGGCAATGGCTGGAGCAGCCAAAACAGCCTGGGTGAAGGTGCTTGTGCTAAAAGCAGATTCCCAAGGTGGCCCTGGGCAATGAGCCCATGGAGGGTACCTCAAGCCTATTCCCCAAGACCATTCTGTCTCCCTAGGTCTTTGGGTCTGAAATGGAAGGGTTGGCTCCAGAAGCTTCTGCAATGCCTTTAGAGCCTTTTCCCCTTCTCTTGATAGTCCCTTTCTTTTGTACTAATCTTCTTAGCACCATTGTTTTTTTCTTCTGAAAATGCTCTCTATTTCTCTACCATGGCCAGGCTGCAAATTTTCTAAATCTTTACACTCTCCTTCCCTTTTAAATTCTGGCTTTATGTCATGCCTTTGCTGCCACAACTCAGAGTAGACTGTTAGAAGTAAGCATGCAGCTTCCTGAATGATTTGCTGCTTAGCAATTTCTTCTGCCAAATATTCTGGTTCACAATTCTTAAGTTCCAACTTCCACAAAGTCCTAGGGCATGGACACAATTTAGCCAAGTTTCTTGCCAATTCATAGCAAGGTTGATCTTTGCTTCCGTTTCCAATAAACTCCTTCTTATTATTATCTGAGACTTCCTTAGAATGGTCTTTATAGTCCATATATCCATAAGTATTCTGGTCACTACCATTTAACCAGTTTCTAAAACATTCCAAATTTTCTCTGGTTTTCTAGACTTCTAAACTTTCACAAGTATCTAGGCTTTTTCTAGCCTGCTCCTCCAAATTCCTCCAGCCTTTGCCCATTACTCAGTTCCAAAGCTGCTTCCACATTTTCAAGTATCTCTTATAAGCAACACCTCACTTCTCTAGTACCAATTTTCTGAATTAGTCTGTTTCTCTTGGTTAGAAAAAAAAAATACACGGAATTGGGTATTTTATAAAGAAAATGAAATTTATTGCTTACAGTTTCTGAGCCTAGGAAGCCACACCTCACTTCTCTAGTACCAATTTTCTGAATTAGTCTGTTTCTCTTGGTTAGAAAAAAAAATACACGGAATTGGGTATTTTATAAAGAAAATGAAATTTATTGCTTACAGTTTCTGAGCCTAGGAAGCCAGAAGTCCAGGGAATACATCTAGTGAGGGCTTTCTTTGGTGGTGACTTCAGTGATGGAAGGGTATCACATCACAAAGGTATAGCAGAGAGACAGTTTCTCATGCACTGTCCTATTAAAGTCCTCAGAACCACACCCATGATCACCATTTTTAATTCATTTACTACAGCATGGTCCTAAAATCTAACGATTTATTTAAGGTCCCACCTTTCAATGACCATAATAGGATTTCCCATTCTCAACTGTTACAATGAGGATTAAGCTTCAGTGAGGTTGAGGAAGTATCCAGTCTACAGCACCTTTTATACATAATTTGCTGAGAAACTTTATCATGAAGTGAAATTGAATTTTGTGAAACGCTTTTTCTGTGTCTATTGAGATAATCAAATTGTTTTTGTCCTTGATTTTGCTGATGTGGTGTATCACATTTATTGAATTGTATATGTTGAACCATCCTTGCATCCCTGGGATGAATCCCATTTGATCATGGTTTATAATTTTTTTATGTGTTGCTATATTCTGATTGCTAGTATTTTGTTGAGGATTTTTGAATCTGTGTTCATCAGGGATATTGGTCTGTAGTTTTCTTTTTCTGTTTTATCTTTGTCTGGTTTTGGTATCAGAGTGATGCTGGCCACACAGAATGAGTTTGGGAAAATAGCCTCTGTTTCAAGTTTTTGGAATAATTCAAAGAGAATTAGTAATAATTCCTCTTTAAAGGTTTGATGGAATTCAGCAGTAAAGCCATCCAGTTCTCTGCTTTTCTTTGCTGGGAAACTATTGATTATGGCTTTGATCTCTTTACTTGTTATTGGTCTGTTCAGTTTTTCTATTTCTTCATGGTTCAGTTTTAACAGTTTGTATGTGTCCAGAAATTTATCCATTTCCTGCAGGTTTTCAAATTTGTTGGTGTATAGTTGTTTATAATAGTCTCTAAGTTTTAAAAATTTTTTATTAGCATATTCATTATTACAAATCATGATTTTTCTTTATTCCCTTTACCAGACCTGTTCCTCCCCAAGTCCCCTCCCCCTCTTTCCTTCCCTCCCCCACCTCTAGTAACTTTAGGTTTGTTCTCTCCTTCTGAAAGTTCAATAAATTTTTGTGGTCTTTTGTTAGTTTCTTTCTCTTTTTCTTTCTTTCTTTCCTTCTTTCTTAGTACCCAGTTATAAATGAGAACATGTGGTATTTCTCGTTCAAAAAAAAAGGTCAGAGAAAAAAATTTAACTGCTGAATATTCCTCCTGATCTTTCTCTCATTCATCTTTTGTTCACAAATATCTGGGAGTACAAAGGGCCCCTTCAAACACATCATAGCTACTTACCAACATAGAACAAAGTGCCTAAAATAATAATAATAATAGTCTCTTAAGATTCTTTGTATTTCTGTATTATCAGTTGTAATGTCACCTTTTTTATTTCTGATATTTTTTTATTTTGGTCTTCTCTCTTCTTTTTTTGTTAACCAAGCTAAAAGTTTGCCTATTTTATTTATCTTTTCAAAAAACCCAACTTTTTGTTTCAATGATATTCTGTGTCATTGTTGGTATCTCTATTTCATTTAGTTCTGTTCTGAACTTACTATTTCTTTCCATCTACTACTTTTAGGACTGGATTGCTCTTGTTTTTCTAGTTATTTGTGGTGTAGTGTTAGGTTGTTTATTTGAAGCCTTTCTATTCTTTTGATGTAAGCATGCAAGATCTCTACAACAAGAACTACAAAATACTACTGAAAAAAATTAAGGAGGATGAAAAAAGGTGGAAAGACATTCCATACTCTTGGATTGGAAGAATTAACATTGTGAAAATGTCCATAGTACCTAAAACAATCTACAGGTTTAATGAAATCCTCATCAAAATACCAATGACATTCTTCACAGTCATAGAAAAAACAATCCTAACATTTATATGGAACAACAAAAGACCACAAATAGCCAAAGCAATCTTGAGTCAAAAAAAGAAAAAAAAAAGTAGCTGGAAGCATAACACTACCTGACTTCAAATTATATGACAAAGCTATAGTAACCAAAACAGCATGATACTGGCATTAAAACAGACACATGGAACAATTAAACAGAATAGAGAACCTGGAAACTGATCACATACTTACAGCCAACTAATGTTTATCAAAGGCATACATTGTTTGACAAGAACAATCATTGCATAAAAGACTGCCTCTTCAACAAAATTGGACATCCATATGCAGAATAATGAAATTAGAGCTGCATCTCTCACTGTAGACCAAAATCAACTCAAAATGGATTAAAGACTTAAATATGAGTCTTTAAATCAGAAAATTACTAAAATAAAACATAAGGGAAATACTTCAGGAAGTAAGACTGGGCAAAGACTATAAATAAGAGCCAAAAGCAAAAGCAACAAAAGAAAAAATAAACAAATGAGATTGCATCAAAATAAAAAGTTTCTGCACAGCAAAGAAAACAATAAACAGAATGGAAGAACAACCTATGGAATAGGAGAAAATATTTGCAAACTATACCTCTGACAAAGGATTAATATCCAAAATATGCAATGAACTCAAAAAACTTCATAGTATAAAAA
>NW_007732524.1:21767-22928 GCF_000696425.1 Galeopterus variegatus | reverse complement strand
TGACAAGAACAATCATTGCATAAAAGACTGCCTCTTCAACAAAATTGGACATCCATATGCAGAATAATGAAATTAGAGCTGCATCTCTCACTGTAGACCAAAATCAACTCAAAATGGATTAAAGACTTAAATATGAGTCTTTAAATCAGAAAATTACTAAAATAAAACATAAGGGAAATACTTCAGGAAGTAAGACTGGGCAAAGACTATAAATAAGAACCAAAAGCAAAAGCAACAAAAGAAAACATAAACAAATGAGATTGCATCAAAATAAAAAGTTTCTGCACAGCAAAGAAAACAATAAACAGAATGGAAGAACAACCTATGGAATAGGAGAAAATATTTGCAAACTATACCTCTGACAAAGGATTAATATCCAAAATATGCAATGAACTCAAAAAACTTCATAGTATAAAAATAATAATAATAATAAACCAATTTAAAAATGGGCAAAAGAGCTAAATAGACATTTTTCAAAGAAAAACAGGCCAATGGCCAACAGGTACATGAAATAATGCTCAGCATCATTAATCATCAGGGAAATGCAAATCAAAAAACAACTGTGATATCATCTCACCCCAGTTAGACTAGCCATTATTAAAAAGATTGAGAATAACAAATGCTGGTGAAGATGTGGAGAGAGGGGAACTCTTCCATAGTGTTGGTGGGTCTGTAAAATAGTACAGCCATGGGCTAGCCCCGTGGCTCACTTGGGAGAGTGTGGCGCTGGTAGCGCCAAGGCTGTGGGTTCAGATCCTATATAGGGATGGCTGGTGCGCTCATTGGCTGAGCATGGTGTGGACAACACTGTGCCGAGGGTTGTGATCCCCTTACCAGTCAAAAAAAAAAAAATAGTTCAGCCATTATGGAAAACAGTATGAAGGTTTCTGAAACAACTTCAAGTAGAACTACCATATGATCTCACAATCCTACTACTGGGTATATACCTAAAGGAATGGAAATCATCATGTTTATGGGTACCTCCACTCCCATGTTCATCCCAGCTCTATTTATAATAGCCAAAATATGGTACCAACCTAAATGCCCATCAACAGATGGCTGGATAGGGAAAATATAAATATATATATGTGTATATATACATATATATATATATATATATATATATATACACACACACATATATATACATATATATATGTA
>NW_007732524.1:17946-21442 GCF_000696425.1 Galeopterus variegatus | reverse complement strand
ATATATATATATATACATAGACACACACACCCTCTCTCTCTCTATGGAATATTACACAGCCATAAAAAAGAATGAAATTCTGCCATTTGTAGCAACATGGATGAGTCTGGAGAAAAATATGTTAAATGAAATAAGCCAGAAAAAGAAATAAAAACATGACATGTTTTTTTATTCATAAGTGTGTGCTTAGAAAGGAAGAAAGTATCATAATAACACGTTCAACTTTCAGAAGGAAAGAACACGTCTATGGTTACTACAGGTGGGAGGCGGGGAGAGAGAGAGGGATTGGGAAGAGATTGAGTAAGGGACATAAAGAATAATTACTATTTGTAATGATAAATATATTAATAATATTGATTTGATCATCATATGTTGTACACAGGTGATGGTAGTCAATGCTGTGCCCCCAAAATACATATAATCAATTATGCTTCAATAAATAAAAACAAAAATAAAAAAGAGACAAAAGAAGTATGACTTGTCAAAAATAAGAAGAATCAACTCAGGATGCAGCATAATGGTGATATACAATGACCTAAATGGAAAGAAAAATTTCCAGACCAAGTTAAGACTTGATGTTAAATCATCCTAAAGGGATTGAGCATATACTAAGTATCAGATGTTGGGAGAAAATATTTCAGCCATGTTTTAACAATACCCACTAAACTCTGATCAAAAGGAAAGGTTTTAAGTTAACTAATAACCTAATCCTCATGGAAAGTATATCACAGAAGACAATTATATCATTAAATTGTCTAATCTTATCACCAATTTTTATTATGAATCATATTCACTAAGCTAACTTTTAATTATTATTTTCCAACAAGGATATGAACCAAGTCTCATATATCCAAACAATTAATTAGTTGTTTTCATTTTGTTATGCATACTTGTCTCTTGTGAACTTATTCAGTATGAATCAGTCTTCCCGAATCAATCCAACTCAGCTACACTGACAAATTCAAGTTTCTGGATCCGCAAAGCTGAGGTTCCCTGGTAAGGCTTTTTCTCCTTAGTGAGACTTCTACTTTCTAATACTTTCTAAGGTAATATCGAGTTATTAGATTTCTTGAAGGCCAATAAAGCACCTTTCCTTGGAAATACCTCAACATCTTAATCTCTACACTTTCCTTCTAACAGAGATATATAAAATGCATCATCCCCATGGAGTGTTTTGTAACAGACCCTAGCCCATATGGCATAACACCTTATTTTGTGGCTCATGAGCATTTTGAGCTACAGCACTGTTCATATATAACAGCAAAAGAGTACAACATGGTGATTTGTTGCTGTGTAAAATAAGCATGATTTGGGGGACTATGTAATATCAACATGGAATAATCATTAATTGTAAACTCTAATTATTTTGACTATTGCCGTGCACTTTAATCACCATGATTTACAATCTCTCCAGATATTAGCAAAATAGAACGTGATCTCTGTGCCAGGATTTCACAGGTCAGTGATGATTCTAACATCCTGAAATCACATTTGCTATAGGAAGAGCCCTTTGAGGGTTCAGGGAGACTCAGACCACAGTCATAGCTCTACAGGGACCAGTGGAATCCAGTGACACATTTGGTAGTGGCACAAAGTGGAGAAGCAGTGCAAACAGGCAAGCTAATTTCTAATGTCAGAAAGCAATTAAATATGTTAATTGCCAAATAATGTATGCAAATACCCAAATGCATGAGTATGATGATTATCCATCGCATACTGAAAATTGCTTCCTTTCTACAGAATTCTCTCCTCTCCAGAGTATTTCCAGCAGATGCTTTGAGCTTACACCTACCATTTACCAAACAGAATATCATCTTAGATTGGCCTTTATTTATTTTTTAGTCAAATTAATTTCTTTATGTTTAATTAACACATAATGATTGTATATATTTATGGGGTACAGTGTGATGTAGCAATACATGTATATAATATGCAATAATAAAATGACAGTAATTGACATATTCATCATCTCAGATATTTCAAATTGGCCTTTAAAGTCCTAGCCAGCCAGAGTCAAAAAGATGGATCTCTTTAGTGCCATATTCTCCAGTGCACAAACAAGCAGGCATATTTCATATGTTATCAATTCTGTGGTCAAAGTTTGGAAACTCTTCATTGAATAGTTCTGATCAAGCAGTAAATACTGCAGTTACGTTTGAGATGAAATGGAGTTGCATTCTGATTTTACTTTCACTCTATCTCTTCTTTAACCAGCTATGAACCCTAAGCTAGTGGTTTATCCTCTTACGTTTCATTAAGCCTCTGTTTCCTTGTCTGCAAAATAGGAATGATTTCATCTATTTGATCTATCTCAGAACAAATTACTGAGAGAAATTATATTGAATAGTGAACATAATGAGTGTTTTAAAACAATAAAAACCTATAGAAATTTAAGTTCTTACCAATTTATATTCTTTATATATAAACATAGAACTAGGACCTGAAAGCTGATGAGAAAAGACCTCATTGAATTGAGAGTTAAATTAATTTTGGTTTTGTTTTTTCATTCTTTAGTCCTGAATAGAGCTGGAAATACTGTGGTAATGAAATGAAAGAAAAAGCACAGAGGGAGAAAAAGTGGATCTTAAGAAAGTGGATTCAGACTATGAGTTAGAATGAACTGCTCCTAGTTCCAATTCCCCTGTGTGTGACTCTTTGGCCTCCTTTTCCCCCACTTTCAAATGCATGTTTCTTACTTCTTTGATGAAGCAACACTGTGTGAAACTTAGGTTATCTACTTACACTCTAGAGTATTGCCAGAGAATGTAAGACGAAAGGAAATCTCATTTTTCAAGGAGAGATGAAGAGATGATACAGAGAATAAAAGAAAAATGAGCTACTGGAGCACTATCCATTTACAAAATTCTTAGAGTTCATATACAGAATCTTATATAACCTTCACAACCACCTACGAGGTGGGCAGAATTATCTCTCCTTATGGCAGAGGAAACTGAAGCTCAGAAAGTTTAAGAGAATTACCCAAGGACACACAGATCTAATAAATTGTGGCCTTGGATGAAGTAATTCTTGCTCCAGTGCTCTTAAATGGATGGCAGTCAGTACCTTTAAGCTGTGCCATTTTAAAAGATAAAATAAATCCAGGTTTAAAAGACAAATAATTCATTGAGCACAGAAGGATTAAGTACCAAGAGACCAAGTCATCTTTCCCAAAGTTAAAAGAAGTTGATAGTGTGTATGTGCGTGCGCGCGCGCGTGTGTGTGTGTGTGTGTGTGTGTGTGTGTATGAATTTAAACAGGTAAGAAAGAGCAGGAACAACTTTTCATTTTAGAAGCAGTCGGATTATCACCTAAACTGGATGGTTTACAAATGCCTCTGCTTGGAAAAGGAGAGTAGACCATAAAAGTTACCAGTTCAAGTTAGTAATCAAGAATGTGGCCCGGAACCAGATTTCCTTAGTTTAAATGTTACCTCTATCACTTATGACTGTGTGATAAGCAAGTTATTTAATTCCTCTATTTCTCAGTTTCTCCTCCC
>NW_007732524.1:16139-17291 GCF_000696425.1 Galeopterus variegatus | reverse complement strand
TCACTTATGACTGTGTGATAAGCAAGTTATTTAATTCCTCTATTTCTCAGTTTCTCCTCCCTGTAGTCAGGAAAACAGTTGTTTCTTGCTGGATTGATAGGAATGGAAAGAGATCAAGAAGTTTATTGTTCTTATTTGTCTTGTTTTGTTTATTAAAATGATGTAAAGAATTACTCTTTTCTTATCCACCAAACATTCTCTGAAATGCTCTTCTACCTTTTATCCATTATTAATCAACTTTTTCTTGGTCTCTTTTTCTTTGGCTCTTTGAGTCTTCCTTACTAAATCACAAAGTTGGCTAGAAGCAAAGTAGCTAAAACAGAGAGGAAAGTTGCTTATAAAAATAGATAAAAGACATCTCTTGTCTCAGGGTTTAATTGATAGCTACAGAGTATCATTTATTCTTTTTATCATTGCCATTGCTATTTGATAACAACACAATTGCTTTACAACTTACAATGGTGATCACATAGTTTATTCACTCTTCTCAACCAACCTGTGAGGGTAGACAGGACAGGTTTTAGTCATTTTTATAATCTAAAGGGAATGACTCTCTGGTGGCACAGTTTTAGGCTTAGCAACAATAAATGGAACAGTCAACTATGGATGCAACATCCATGAAATATTTCATTTCATTTATTTATTTATAATAGGTATTTACTTTTTTACTTCTACTTTCTGCAAACTACCAGGGCAGAGAGTGGGGAAGAAAGGCAATTAATTGGATTTCAGTCTCTTCGATAATTATCAATGCCAAACCCATCCCTTCTTACTTAAATTGGTCTCATTTTGGGTAGTTGTTTCATCAGCTCTACGTTTTGTTATTACCTTTTATACTCCCAATCAATTGTGACCAGAACTGGTCACAGAGGTAGTGACCAGAACTTCTTGGAAGACTTGTCAGCAGTAGCGTGTGTGCGCGCGCGCGTGTGTGTGTGTGTCTGTGTGTGTAAAGCAGGTGGCAAAGAAGAGAATAAAACGGTATGGTCCTGCACCCATTCCCCTCTCCATTTAGGGGACAATGTCTTCTCTTGACAGTAACTACCCAGACTTGTTGACAAGCTTGTTATCTGCTTCTTTATCCTTTTTTCCCCTCCTGTAATTTCTCATCTAGAGTTAACTGTCTGCTAACTCCCTCTAAGCTGCTAGTGG
>NW_007732524.1:13713-15363 GCF_000696425.1 Galeopterus variegatus | reverse complement strand
CCCTCCTGTAATTTCTCATCTAGAGTTAACTGTCTGCTAACTCCCTCTAAGCTGCTAGTGGACAAATACCAGAATCTTGTGGAACACGTATTTGGATTATTGAGGGGTTACTAGAAGCTTCTCTTTTAGTAGCTGCCCAACATTGGGACTATGGTGAATGATCCTTTTAGTGTGCTTTTGAATTCTGTTTGTTTGTATTTTGTTGAGGACTTTTGCATCTATGTTCATCAGGGATATTGGCCTGTAATTTTCTTTCCTTGTAGCATCTTGTCTGGCTTTGGTATCAGGGTAGTGCTAACCTTGTAGCCTTAGTTTGAAAATGTTCCCTTCTCTTCAACTGGTTGGAAGAGTTTGAGAAGGATTGGTATTAATCCTTCTTAAAATATTTGGTAGAATTTGGCACTGAAAACATCAGATCCTGGGCTTTTCTTTTTTAAAATGAGAGTATCTTTATTACTGTTTCAATCTCCTTACTTATTATTGGCCTGTTTAGATTTTCTACTTCTTCATAATTTAGACTTGGTAGGTTGCATATATCTAGGAATTTATTCATTTCTTCTAGGTTATCCAATTTGTTGGAGTATAATTATTCATAGTAGCCTCTCATGATCTATTGCATTTCTGTGGTATCAGTTGTAATGTCTCCTCTTTAATTTCTGATTGTATTTATTTGAGTCCTTTCTCTCTCTCTTTTTATTAGCCTAGCCAAAAGTTTATGAGTTTTTTTTATATTTTCAGAAGACTACTCAGTTTTGTTGATCTTTTCTATTATTTTTGTAGCCTCTGTTTTATTCATTTTGCTCTGATTTTATTATTTTCTTCCTTCTACTAAGTTTGCACTTAGTTTGATCTTTTTCTAGTTCCCTGAGGTGTAACATTAGGTTTTTACTTAGCATCTTACTTCTTTTTGGGGGGTGCATTTACTGGTATATACTTTCCTCTTAGGACTACTTTTGCTGCATCCCATAAGTTTTGGTATGTTGTGTTTCCATTTTCATTTGTCTCAAGATATTTTTTCGTTTCCCTTTTAATTTTTCCTTTGATACATTAGTCGTTTAGGAATGTTGTTTAATTTCCATGCATTTGATTTCTAGTTTTATACCTTTTATTTGGAAAAGATACTTGATGTGATTTCAGTCTTCTTAAATTTGTTAAGACTTATTTTATGGCCTAAAATACTATGTACTTCAAAGTATGTTCCATGCATACTTGAGAAGAATATGTATTTTGTTGCTGTTGGATGGCATGGTCTGTATATGTATGTTAGGTCCTTTTGGTTTAAAGTGTAGTTCAAGTCCAATGTTTTCTTATTTATTTTATATATGGATGATTTATTTATTGCTGTGAGTGGGGTTTTAAAGTTCCCTACTATTATTGTATTGTAATCCATCTTCCTCATTGGATCTATTGACATTTGTTTTATATATTTAGGTGCTCAATATTGGGTGTAGATATATTTACAAATTTAGTGTCTTCTTGATGAATCAATTATTTTATCATTATATAAAAACCTTCTTTAACTCATTTTACAGATTTTGACTTAAAGTCTATTTCATCTGATATGAGTATAGCCATCTCTGCTTTCATTTGGTTTCCATTTGCATAACATAACTTTTTCCATCATTTTGCTGTCAATCTCTGGATGTCCTT
>NW_007732524.1:11867-13010 GCF_000696425.1 Galeopterus variegatus | reverse complement strand
GGTTTCCATTTGCATAACATAACTTTTTCCATCATTTTGCTGTCAATCTCTGGATGTCCTTAAAGGTGAAGTAAGTCACTTTTAGGCAGCATACAGTTGGATATCTTTTAAAAATTCATTCAGCCACTCTATCTTTTGATTGAAGAATTTAATCCATTTACAGTCCTAATTATTGATAGGTAAGAAATTACTACTGTCATTTTTTAATTGTTTTGCAAATTCTGTGTTCACTTTTTCCTCTTTTGCTATCTCTCTCTAGAAAGACTAGATGATTTTCACTAGTAGTATGCTTTGGTTTCTTACTTTTTATCTTCTGTGTATCTACTATAGGATTTTGCTTTTTTTGGTTATTAGGAATCTTACATGTAACAACTTATAGTTATAGCAGGCCATTTTAAGCTGATGATAAATTTGTTCTTATAAAAACTACAGTTTTACTACACCCCCCACATATTGTGTTTTTGATGTAGCTATTATTATTTTAATAGTTTTGCCTTTTATCCTTCATACTAAAGAAGTAAGTGATTTACATGTTACCATTACAATGCTAGGGTATTCTGAATTTCACTGTGTGCTTACTTTTATCAGTTAGTTTTATAATTTTGTATATTTTTATTTTACTAATTATCACTCTTTCCTTCCAGCTTAAAGAAGTCCCTTTGGCATTTCTTGTTAGATAGGTCTGGTGGGGAAAACTCCTTCATCTTTAGTTTGTTCAGGAATGTCTTTATGACTCCTTTATTTCTGAAGGACAACTATGATGGATACAGTATTCTTTTTTGGAAGTTTATTTTTTTTTTTACTTCTGCATTTTGAATATATCATTTCATTCTTTCCTGGATGTAAGGTTTATGTTGAGAAATTTGGTGACAGCCTTATTGAAATTACCTCATATGTGATTTGCTTCTTTTCTCTTAATGCTTTTAGGATCCTCTCTTTTACTTTGATTTTTGACAGTTTGATTATCATATTTTTTGGACTTGTTTGAATTAAATCTGATTGGAGATCTTTGACATTTCTGTATCTGGACATCTATATCTTTTCCTCAGATTTGCTAAGGTTTCTTCTATTATTTCTTTGAACAAGCTTTCTACCACTTTGTCTCTTTATTCTCCTTCTTGAACTTCTATAATCCAAATTATT
>NW_007732524.1:7736-11457 GCF_000696425.1 Galeopterus variegatus | reverse complement strand
CTTCTGCATTTTGAATATATCATTTCATTCTTTCCTGGATGTAAGGTTTATGTTGAGAAATTTGGTGACAGCCTTATTGAAATTACCTCATATGTGATTTGCTTCTTTTCTCTTAATGCTTTTAGGATCCTCTCTTTTACTTTGATTTTTGACAGTTTGATTATAATATTTTTTGGACTGGTTTGAATTAAATCTGATTGGAGATCTTTGACATTGCTGTATCTGGACATCTATATCTTTTCCTCAGATTTGCTAAGGTTTCTTCTATTATTTCTTTGAACAAGCTTTCTACCACTTTGTCTCTTTATTCTCCTTCTTGAACTTCTATAATCCAAAATATTATTCTTTTGATGCTATTCTATAAATCTGACAAGGTTTCTTTATTCCACTTCAATCTTTTCCTTATGTATAATTACATATTTTTAAGTAAGCTGTCTTTGAGTTCATATTCTTTCTTATGCTCAATCAATTCTGGTATGGACATTTCTATTACATTTTTTATCTTCTTAATTGTTTCAGCTCCAAAACTTCTGTTTGATGTTTTTTAATACAATTTCAATCTCCTTTTTAAATTGGTCATTTTGATTACTTATTGTTTTGCTAATTTTGCTGAATGGTTTCTCTGTATTTTCTTGAAGTTTGCTAAGCTTCCTTAAAGCAATTATTATTTTGAATTCTTTGTCAGGCACTGTGTATATTTCTATTTCTTTATGGTCAGCTACTGGGAAATTGTGTTCTTTTGGTGGTGCTATGATTCCTTGGTGTTTAATGCTTCTCATTGTCATATACTGATGCGTGTGCACTTGATGGAGGAGTAACATCTCCAAGATTTTACAGGTTAGTGTTGCTGTGGAAAGTATGAGAGGACACTTGCTGAGTGGGGTGCAGTGGTTCTAGTACCCGTGAGCATTCAGCTGTGTAACCTCTGTGCACCTCTATCAGCTGAGGAGGGTTTACAAATAATGCAGAGATTCTCACCTATCAATGCTGTATATGTTCATAGTGGTGGTGAAGGTCATTGAGATCTTAAGTAGTGATGCTGCTAAGATTTTTCTGATCTCTTTTTCTCCCACTGGGGAAGCTGTGACTGAAAGGATCCTCTCAGCACTGGATCTGGCTTGCAGGCCTGCTTCACAGTGGCAGTGGAACCATTGTGTGATGAGTCGCACCCATGGAGATGCCAAAGAGGTGAGGACTGAAATAGGAACATGCCTGGAGGGACTATACCTCTGGAAGCTGGAGCAGTAATGACACTGGTGCCTTGGGAGCAGGCACCCCTGCTGCTCAATCAAGAACAGTATGTGAGTCATGTATGTTTGTGAAGCAACCATGGAGCCAAGAATGAGACTACAGGTATATTCAGAGTTTCAGTGTCTCCAGGGTCAAAGTATGCCCTAGATCTCTATGATGTCTAAGCCAATTCCCAAAGAGCAGGGACAAACAGTGAGAGCTTGGTTCCAGAGTTTGGAGTGCAAATTAGAGATGTCTGAGACATGGGTGGGCTCCATTCAGCCACAGAGACTGGGTCTGGAGTGTGGGCATTCACAGGAAAGCCACAGCTCTGGGGTCAAGGCTCAAACAGGGTTGGGAGAGATGGAAGCTTCTCTCCTATAATGGCCCAATACAACCACTTATTGGATGGAGGAAGTGTGTGCAGTCACATCTCACTCTCTGGATTTCCCTAGTTGGAAAATTATGTTAAGTGACATATGCCAGGCACAGAGAGAGAAATACCACATGTCCTCACTCATAAGTGGGAGCAAAAGAAAGAAAGAAGAACCACAATAATACATTGAACTTTCAGAAGGAGAGAACAGACTGGTAACTAGATGTGGGAAAAGGGGAGGGGGAGGGAGTATCAAGAAATTGGTTAATAGACACAAAGAATGATTTTATTTTGTAGTGATGAATATGCTAATTATCCTAATTTGATCATCACATATAGTACACCAGGATTGATGGTCAACTCTGTATCCCACAGATATGTATCAATTAATCAATCGATATGTATCATTATAATCAATTATGTTTCAGTAAATAAATAAAAATAAAACTATAACCCAAGAAAGCTTTCTTAAAATAAAAGATCTAAATCTACATATTCAAAGGGGTTTACCACATACTGGGTAAAACTGACCCAGAATTATCAATTCTGAGACATAAGTAGTAAAACTATTAGATTTCATACATAGAGAAAAAGCCCTCATCTGCAAAAGAGATAGTAAAATAACAAGACAACAGAATTATACAGATAACTCACCTTTTAAAATACATATATATATATACACACACGTGTGTGTGTGTGTGTGTGTGTGTGTGTGTGTGTGTGTGTATCGAGGCAATTTGCAGTTTTAAAAAGTTCAAACCAGGAACAGTACTAAGCTAATCTGTCTTTCAAGTTTCAGGCCTATAGAAAACAGTATTGAAAGTAAAATCAAAGTAAGAGAATCTACTTTTATATCTGAGGGCACTGCTCAGGAGTGTGACCTGAATTTATGGTATATCTAGTTATAAATCAATCTCATAGAAATAGAAAGTAGAATGGTGGTTACCAGAGGCTGAAGCGGGTGGGGGGTGTGGGGGGGCAATGAGGAGAGGTTGGTCAATGTGTACAAAATTACAGGTAGATAGGAGGAATAAGTTCTGGTGTTCTATTGCACAGTAAGATAAATATACTTAGCAATAATGAGTTACATGTTTTAAAATAGTTGGAAGAGAGGATTTTCAATGTTCTCATCACAAAGAAACAATAAATGTTTGAGGTAATGGATTTGCTAATTACCTTGATTTCATAACTAAACAACGTATACATGTATTGAAACATCACATTGTACCCCATAAATATGCACAATTATTACTGTGTCAATTAATAATGAAATAAAACTTTTAAAAAGGGTGAAAACAGGAAACAATGAAGGACAGCTGGAAAAATAAGACTGGTAGTATGTGGGAAGTCATTCATGTTAGGCACAAAGCTACCCTCATTTATTAAATACTCACTGTTTTGACTTCTAGGAAATACAGGTTAATAATTTTTTAAAAATAAATAACTATTTTCATCTCAAAAGTAGCACTAGACTTATTAAAACTGTCTACAAGTTTAAGTGTAATAAAAACGCAATTAATTTAAAATTCAACTTCATTAGTGTAGGCAGAAACTTCCCTTTGATATGAAGAGAGAATTACAGCCATTCCTTATTAAGGCCAGTTGGAGCTGCTGACTTGATTTTACCTGAATCTCTCTGCTTGGGATAAATTATTTCAGGTTGGTTAAGAGGATGGGCTTTGGGGTGAAAACAACAAGAACAAAAACAAATACTCCTCAGTTTTGATACGTGTCTTGCTGCTTGTTAATTGTGTGACCTTGAGAAAGCTACTTAATAGTTCTGTACCATATTTTCTTTTTTTTTTTTTTTTGTCTTTTTCATGACCGGTAAGGGGATCACAACCCTTGGTGTGGTGTTGCCCACACCGTGCTTAGCAAGTGAGCACACCGGCCATTCCTATATAGGATCCGAACCTGCGGCGGGAGCGTCGCTGCGCTCACAGTGCCACACTCTCCTGAGTGCACCAAGGGGTCGGCCCATCTGTACCATATTTTCCTTACCTGCATATGGGGTAATTAGGGCTGCTTCACAGTTTCATTAAAAAATTTAATGTGGTCAGTTAGGAGCTCTGTCAATTTGGCTCATGTGTTCTTTCAACAACCCTCTCCCCCCCC
>NW_007732524.1:1863-6852 GCF_000696425.1 Galeopterus variegatus | reverse complement strand
CTTTTATTAGAAAATGGAGTTTAGAAACCAAGAACTGAGAGTTAGATGTGCTCTTTGTTACAGTAGTGTCATTGATTCTAGGTCTTCTCACTGGAAATTGCTAAGAAATATATGCACAAATACTAAGTCACACATAAAAGTATATATCTATTTGTCATATAATTGAGAAACAAAATAAATAATAATGGTATTGAATTGTTACTTATAAATTAAAAACAACTATTTCTAAGTCCATACTGATTTAACCCATGGCTTGGTGTTGCCTGCACCACACTCAGCCAGTAAGCACACCGGCCAGCCCTATGTAGGATCTGAACCCATGGCCTCGTCACTACCAGCACTGCACTCTCCCGAATGAGCCATGGGCCGGCCCACAACACTTCCTTTTAATTCCAATTAAGAAATTTAGAAGGAAAGAGGAGAATGGAAAGTAATAAGTAGGTAAACGCTACAGTAGTAATTGTGGCAGACAAGGTTCATATTGGATGCCAAAATTTGTAAGCAAAAGTTGAAGAAGAAACAGGGTCAGCATAGTCTCAAAGTATCTCACCCATCACATTTGTTAACTGTAAAAGAAAAGATAATAACTTCACAATGGAGAAACCTGGCAAGAACACCTTTATGAAATGACAAGGGTCAACGTCACCAGTAATAACACATAGCAACATCAGGAACCCTATGATAGGATGCACTGTAAAGGATACAGCATCATTTCTGAAGTGTTTTTGCCAAAATGCACAACCTCAGTCTTCCAAATCATGAGAACACATCAGACAAACACAGATTGAGGGACATTCGACAAAATAACTGATGGATATTCTTCAAAAGTGTCAAGAACATAAAAAAAGCAAGGAAAGACTATGAAAATGTTACAAACTGCAGGAGACTAAAGAACAAATATCAACCAAATGTAATGAGGGATTCTGGACAGGAATCTGGATGGGGAAAAGGACATAAGTAAAAAAACTAGTGAAATATGAATAAATTTTATAATTTAGTTAATACTGGAGTATTGTAAAAGGTTAATTTCCAATCTTTATAATTGTACATAAATTATGCACATATTAAATAATAGTACATAATTACATAACTTAATGTTATGTAAGATATTAATATTAGGGGAAGTGGGATTAGGGATAGATTAAAATTGTACTTTTGCAACTTTTCTATAAAGCTAAAACTAGTTAAAAATAAAAAATGTTAAAATATAAAGAAGCAAATGCACTCATTAAAAAGTTAAATGTAACAGTATATAAACAGCATTAATGGTAGTGCCTGGCATAATTGCACATGCAAAAGTTAGTGAGCATCATAACCATCATCATTATTATTAAATCAAAATTTAAAATGTTTTGAGATAGTATGAGGCAGTAAATAGAATTTTTCTGATTACCTGGATTGACAACCAAAGTCCACACCTGAGGAAAAAGTGATAAAGACAAAACATTATAAATTCATACTTGCCAACTCTTGAGCTGACCACATCACCTCATGTCTTGCAGAAAAGCAGCATTTCAGCAGACCTAGCTAACACCTCACCTCCCCTTACCCCAAGATAGTTTAAAAGACAGATAGAGAGAGAGCAAGGGGGAGAGAGAGAGAGAGAAAGAGAGAGAGAGAGAGAACACTTGAATGGGAGAAAGGTTACTGTTTTCAAATAATACAATATTCATAAGAAAATTTTACCTCTTCTCCTACATTCCAGTTGGGAGAGAATGGGATCATGTGACTAGTTCTGCTCCTCAAAGTCAATGGAATCACTCATCAAGTTTAGGAGTGCCTGGAAGGAAGGGTGGTATGGGTTGAATTGTGTCCACCCAAAAGATACAATGAAGTCCTAACCCCCATGCTTCAGAAGATAATTTCATTTGGAAATAAGAGTGGTTGCAAATGTAATTAGTTACAGTGGATGAGGTCATACTGAAGTAGGGTGAGCCATAAATCTAATATGAACGTATAGGAAGATGATGGAAAGCCACACAGGGAGAATGATATGGACTGCAGAAGTAGAGGATGAAGTCATGCAGCTGCAAGAAAAGGAATGCCAAGAATCAAAGGCTGCCAGCAGAATCTAGGAAGAAGCAGGGAAGACAAAGAGTCTCAAAGAGCATAACCCTACCAACACCTTGATTTTGAACTTTCAGCATTGAGAACTGTGAGAGAACATATTTCTGTTGTTTTAAGCCACCCAGTTTGTGGTACTTGGTCATGGTGACCCTAGGAAACTAATACAAAGGAGGGGGGGTAATATTTACATCCCAGGCAAATGTGTAGGAGGCTACTAATCTGCCTAAGCTGCCTGGTGCTCCCAGGGTACAGGAAGAGGCTTAAGAAGAATGGCATGGTGGAACAGACAGGTCTGAATGTATTCTACTAGTGTCCACATTAGCAGAAGTGAGGACACAGGGAGAGGTGAGATTGGGACCCAGCCTTTTAGAAGACCATAGAGTGAGGGGCAAGGAGACAAGCGTGCCAGAGGAAGACAGCTTGACACCATCAGTGGGACTTAGGGGCTGAGCCTCACAGGTAACCCAGTATTTAGTGGGGCTGCTTGGATTTGAGTCCTCATCATCATCAGGCTTTTTAAGACCACCACCAGGCCCCATTAAAAGTCCATAATTAACAAGAAAGAAAGGCAGTCCCAAGCTGCCCAGGGAAACAAACAAACAAATGAGTTACATATTTTTTTCCTCATTCCTCACTCCAATGCCCAAGAGATTACACCAATGAAGAAGGGGCATGGTCAGACCCCCATCCCTCATCCTCACCAGGTTAGCCATGTTATATATGTGCAGTAAAATAAGAAGGGGGAGCTGCAGCAGGCTAGAAAATGAAAAGGAGAGCTTTCACTCAGATAGGAGTTTGAAATTTCAAAAGTGAAAGGTCTGAAACTTAAGGACTAAAATTATTTTAATAATACAAAAAGTTTAAAATGTTATGAAAATAAAGATATCATGAAAGGCACCTGCTCCCCTACAAGAAAGAGAGAAATCAATTGAGCATTGCTAGGAGTTCTCACAAAAAAAAAAAAATTAAACTTTTGTGTTTATACCCCAATGAGTGATGAGCCCTAATTACACTGTAATTATAATAATGGTAACAAAAATAATATAATAATAATAATTGTTATTATTGCATCTTTCATCTCATCAGCAAAATGTTTCTGAAAATGAGAAAAAGCTTCCTTTCCTATTTATCTGAGGTCAAAGCCTCTTTTGATCATAACATAGAACAAAATGCTATCGGTGAGCAAAAGATTGAAAGGGACCAACTCAGTGAATTTGGCAACGTTTATAGGTTTCTAAATGATGAACATTTTAGCAAGTGAATGGTGGGGTGGGAAGGTCTCTAGGGAGACTTCTGCCTTGAAATTTAATGAGTTTCTTTGGGGAGTCATTCATTAGGAAATGAGAAAGCAAATGCTCTGTCAAGAGGAAGCTTTTGAAACTATTACTCTGTTTTAATCAGCAGGCTTGATTTTCCATTAAGAAACAAGAGAAAATGTTTTCTCTGGCCAGGCAACTCTTTCAACAGGAGAGTTGGTTCATTTTTAATAAGGCAAAATATTTAGAGGCTTAGCATCGGCCCACCTCAAGAGGTTTGAGGAATTTCCAAGTCAGGAAAATATGAAATATGTTTGATTATTATAGAAGAATATGTTGCTAACCTAAAGTAAATAGCATTGTCTTACATTTTAGAGCTAGGTGTGTGACCTTAGGAAAATATCTCCGCCTCTCTGAGCCTTAATATTCTCCTCTACAAATAAAAATAACACCTATCACATAGAGGTGTTTCTTTTATTTTTTTTTTAATTTAAAATGACAGATGTAAAGTACTTATCAAAAAGGGCTAATAAATACCACAGCCAGGATTCGAACCCCAGTCGATCTGACTACAAGACCCGCATTCATGTTTACCTGCTGTTGCCATTACTTTCACAGAGAGTTGTCAAGAGGATCACATATGAATATAAGAATAAAAGTTTGAAGGTCAGTATAAATATAAAATTGAAAGCCTGTGAGCATAGAGATGGGACNATAAAAGTTTGAAGGTCAGTATAAATATAAAATTGAAAGCCTGTGAGCATAGAGATGGGACTTTACAACCAGAACTAAGGGCTTTTGGTAGTGACGTGAAGAATAATAGGAGCCCCATTAGAGTAGAAAAGATATTTCTTTTGTTCATTGCTCTATCCCTAGCTCCATAACGCATAATGCTGGCTTATTATACATATTTGCTGAAAGAATGGCACACAACCAAACACCTATCAGAAGGAAGAACATAGTTGACATTATTTCAAGTCTAAGCCTTTTAAAGGTGGCTTATCATTATCCTTAAAGGTTAAACACACACACACAAAAACCTCCACTTTAAACAAACTCCTTCATAAATGTAGATGATTTTGAACTTAGCATAGCATGGTGAAAAGTAGAAGAAAAAAATCATTTTAGAGATGTTATAGCTTGACACAAATAAGTAACAGATACATCTAGAAGGAAGTTATTTAGTCCTCCTTTATTTAATCACATAGATTAATTGTAAATACATTATAATTATATACGAAACTACATAATCACATCTCTCTATCATGTCTAAAACCAAAAATGGCTTTCCATCAATCTAAGGATAAAAGCTCCATGCTTGCCATGGCCTACACGGCCCTGCCGACTTCTCTGGACTCTGGACCATTCTTGCTTCTTTCCTTATTCCAGTTAAATATTTTTTTGTATCTTATTTAATTTTATTTTGCATCTCTTTTTTTATTGGAATACAATTGATTATATGTATTTGTGGGGCACAGAGGTGAATATCAATACCTGTGTGCAATGCATGTTGATCAAATCAGGATAATTCACAAATTCCTCATGACAAAATATAACCATTCTTTGTGTCCATTAACCAAATTCTTGTTAATTCTCCTTCCGGTCCCCTTTCCCACCTCTAGTAACCACAGCTCTGTTCTCTCCTTCTGAAAATTCAACATGTTAT
>NW_007732524.1:0-403 GCF_000696425.1 Galeopterus variegatus | reverse complement strand
ATATATTATCCCACTTTCTACTGGCCTATAAAGTTTCTGTTCAGAAGTCTGCTGTTACCTTGATGGGGATTCCCTTACAGGTGATTTGATGCTTTTCTCTTGCATTTAGAATTCTTTTATCTTTTTCTCTTGTTTTTAGAATCATTTCTTTGTCTTTGACTTTTGACAATTTTACTATAATATATCTTGGGAAGATACATTATTTACTATAATATGTTTTGAGTTGAATCTGTTTGGGGATCTTTGAGCTTCTCAGATCTAGGAGATCATATCTCTCCCAATACTTAGGAAGTGTTTGGCTATTATTTCATTAAATAGGCTTTCAATGCCTTTTCCTTTCTCTTCCCTTCTACTGCACCCATAATATGTATGTTGATATGCTTAAGGTTGTCAGATAGATCTT
>NW_007732523.1:121829-132708 GCF_000696425.1 Galeopterus variegatus | reverse complement strand
GCAACATTTGGACTTGAGCAGTCTTTCCCCCCAGTGGAAAGGAAACTCCTTGCTGGAAAATGGATATCCTGAAATCTGTTCCTCCTGTATAACTATAATTATGTATCTTCTAACTGACATCTCCATTCCCCTCTCGCCACTAACCACCCCAGGCTCTGATAAACACCTGCATGCACACCACGTGCACACTGCTCGTATTCTCTACTTCTATGAGATCAGCTTTTTTAGATTCCATATATGAGTGAGACCACTCGGTTTTTTTCCTTCTGTGTCTGACTTATTGCACTTAACACAATGTCTTCCAGGGTCATCCATATTGTTGCAAATCAAAGAATTTCTTTCTTTTTCACGGCTGAATAGTATCCCATTGTGTATATGCACCACACTTTCTGTACTCATTCATCCATAATGATATATTGTATTCCTGAGACATGGATAGAGAGTGGATGTTATGAGCTATCACCACAAAAATGATAACTATGTGAGGTGATGCATCTGTTGATTAGCTAGATTTAACCATTTAAAAATGTATGTATACTCCAAAACATCATGTCATACATGGTTAAAACATACAATGTTATCTGTCTATTTAATATATATACAAGGGGTCTTCAAAAAGTTCATGGAAAGATTCGTATTACCTTTTATTTTCTGGGCAGCTGGATGGTATGGGGATCCAAACCCTTGACCTTGGTGTTGTAACACCAACGCTCCAACTAACTGATCTAACCAATCAGCTCTATGTTATCTTTTAATTCCATTCTTCCATGAAATTTTTGAAGTACCCTTGTGGGGATATGACAGTTGTGGTTCAAAGTGTTGCCTCTGAGCTGGGAATCAGCTGGAATCACCACCACATTCACTAGTGGGGCAGTGGCCTGGCCACTCAGCTCTCTCACATCTGCCATTGCCACTCACAGCTGGGAATCACTCCCACTAACATGATGATTGCATTGGACACCTCTGCCCAAATCCTCCAGCAACTCATGCAGTGAGAGTTCACAGAACAACATGTGTGAGCTGGAAGGAATCTCGTCCATTTATTCTCTCAGCAAATAACTTAAGCTTCTACTTCATGTTGGACCCTTGCTAGGTACCAAGGACACAGCAATGAAGCAGATACAATCACTGCCTTCATGGAGTTTACAATCAAGTAGAGGAGACTGAAAAATAAATGGGTCATTCCAACACCATGTGATACACTCTGACTTGGGAAAAGCACTGGAGCACATGCATAATCCAGACTAGGACCAAAGAGGGTGGGGGAATGACCGGGAAAGCTCCCAGAAGAGGACGATATCTAAGCTAGACTCAAAGAACAAGTAAGAGTGAACCAGGGGCAGGCTGGTTAGCTCAGTTGGCTAGAGCATGGTGCTGATAACACCAAGGTCCAGGATTTGATCCCTGTACTGGCCAGCTGCCAAACCAACCAAACAACAACAACAGAAACAACAACAACAACAAAAAGAGTGAGCTAGATGAAGGGCAAGTAGGGAGCAGTATTGGAAAGGGTAAGTGATGAACAATGACCTAGGTGGCAGCATGGACGCCATGAGGCTGCAAGGTCTTCGTGTGGCTGCAAGGCAGGGTGCCCGAGGCCGGAGGGAGGGAAAGGTGAGATGCGCTCAACNTCCGGTACGGGCGCGACACTGAGGGTTGCGATCCGTTGCCGGTCACGAGAAAAAGACAAAAGGGGGGGAAAAAAAAAAACCATACCTTTGTCTTCAAGATCCTACTCCAGCAGTGTACAAAGGACACAATCCAATAAATGCACAAAGGATTATGTATAGTAACTGTCTTTATAGTTAATAAATAATAACTGACATCATTCATATTTTTGCAAGTATAGGGCAAGCTCAATAACGTGTTTATGTGGGGTGCAGAGTGAAGGCAGGGAGGCCAACTGCATTTTCATCACTGACCAGCTCCTCAACACACATGGGCACTACAGACCCTGACAGATACAAAAGTGGCTTGAAAAGTATGACATGTGATGGAAATACCAGGTCTGAAGACTATTTTCCTAATGACATAAATACATAAGAGAAAAGAGAAAAACTTTGACTAAGATTCTTTCCCCCTTTCCCTTCCAGCCAGATGCAATTTTAACATTATGTTATAATATACAATAGATGTACTAGAAGGTATTAAAAAAGAACGAGGGAGAGCTTTATATACTGATAGGGAAAGAAATCCATGATATGCTGAGGAAAAGCAAATTGTGCACATGTGTGGGATGTGTGTGTGAATGAACAGATAGAGCATTTTTAAGAGGTGGAAGTCTGAATGTTATTAACTGTTTTGTTTTTACAAATGACAATGAAAAATAAAAGCAAATACATGGCAACATTTGGACTTGAGCAGTCTTTCCCCCCAGTGGAAAGGAAACTCCTTGCTGGAAAATTGATATCCTGAAATCTGTTCCTCCTGTATAACTATAATTATGTATCTTCTAACTGACATCCCCATTCCCCTCTCCCCACTAACCACCCCAGGCTCTGATAACCACCTGCATGCACACCACGTGCACACCGCTCGTATTCTCTACTTCTATGAGATCAACTTTTTTAGATTCCATATATGAGTGAGACCACTCGGTTTTTTTCCTTCTGTGTCTGACTTATTACACTTAACACAATGTCTTCCAGGGTCATCCATATTGTTGCAAATCAAAGAATTTCTTTCTTCTTCATGGCTGAATAGTATCCCATTGTGTATATGCACCACACTTTCTGTACTCATTCATCCATAATGATATATTGTATTCCTGAGACATGGATACCATTCATCCATAATGATATATCGTATTCCTGAGACATGGATAGAGAGTGGATGTTATGAGCTATCACCACAAAAATGATAACTATGTGAGGTGATGCATCTGTTGATTAGCTAGATTTAACCATTTAAAAATGTATGTATACTCCAAAACATCATGTCATACATGGTTAAAACATACAATGTTATCTGTCTATTTAATATATATACAAGGGGGCTTCAAAAAGTTCATGGAAAGATTCGTATTACCTTTTTTTTTCTGGGCAGCTGGATGGTATGGGGATCCAAACCCTTGACCTTGGTGTTGTAACACCAACGCTCCAAGTAACTGATCTAACCAATCAGCTCTATGTTATCTTTTAATTCCATTCTTCCATGAAATTTTTGAAGTACCCTTGTGGGGATATGACAGTTGTGGTTCAAAGTGTTGCCTCTGAGCTGGGAATCAGCTGGAATCACCACCACATTCTCTAGTGGGGCAGTGGCCTGGCCACTCAGCTCTCTCACATCTGCCATTGCCACTCACAGCTGGGAATCACTCCCACTAACATGATGATTGCATTGGACACCTCTGCCCAAATCCTCCAGCAACTCATGCAGTGAGAGTTCACAGAACAACATGTGTGAGCTGGAAGGAATCTCGTCCATTTATTCTCTCAGCAAATAACTTAAGCTTCTACTTCATGTTGGACCCTTGCTAGGTACCAAGGACACAGCAATGAAGCAGATACAATCACTGCCTTCATGGAGTTTACAATCAAGTAGAGGAGACTGAAAAATAAATGGGTCATTCCAACACCATGTGATACACTCTGACTTGGGAAAAGCACTGGAGCACATGCATAATCCAGACTAGGACCAAAGAGGGTGGGGGAATGACCGGGAAAGCTCCCAGAAGAGGACGATATCTAAGCTAGACTCAAAGAACAAGTAAGAGTGAACCAGGGGCAGGCTGGTTAGCTCAGTTGGCTAGAGCATGGTGCTGATAACACCAAGGTCCAGGATTTGATCCCTGTACTGGCCAGCTGCCAAACCAACCAAACAACAACAACAGAAACAACAACAACAACAAAAAGAGTGAGCTAGATGAAGGGCAAGTAGGGAGCAGTATTGGAAAGGGTAAATGATGAACAATGACCTAGGTGGCAGCATGGACGCCGTGTGGCTGCAAGGCAGGGTGCCCGAGGCCGGAGGGAGGGAAAGGTGAGATGCGCTCAACAGGTAAGAGCAGCCAGATCACAAGAGTTGCTTTATAACAGCCACGATAGGAATTCGGTCTGTATCCTGAAGTCCGTAGGGAGCCATTTAAGAGTTTTAAACAGGGAACTAACAAGTCTGAGTTTGTTTGGAGAGACCACTCTGGCAGCAAGGTTTGGAGGGGTATGATAAACAGAATAATGGACCCCCAAAGACGGCCACTTTCTAATCCCCTGGAACCTGTGATTATGTTACTTTACATGGCAAAAGCAATTTTGCAAGTGTGGTTAAATTTAGGATTTTGAGATGATGAGGAGATTTTCCTAGATTAACCAGACAGGCCCAATGTAATCACAAAGGTACTTAAGAGTGGAAGAGGGGGACAGAGAGAGAGGCAGAGAAGATTTTACTATGGAAGAACAGTCAGACACAGGCAACGCTGCTGACTTCGAAGACAGAGGAAGCAGGTCACAAGCCAGGGAATGTGGAAAACCTCGAGAAGGTAGAAAAGGAAATAGACGCTTCCTTAGAGCCTCTGAAAGGAATGCAGCCCTGCTCACGTCTTGATTTTAGCCCAGTGTCATCTGCACTTCTAACCTACAGAATGATAAAATAACAAATTTGTATTATTTTAAGCCACTAAATTTGTGGTAATTTCTTACAGGAGAAACAGAAAACTAATACGGATTTTGACACTGCTGTACCACATACGTAAACAGGTAGAAGTGGCTTTGGAACTAGACGGTGGGAAGAGGCAGGCAAAACCTCGAGGGGTGTTGGTATAAAAAGCCCAGACTGTCTCGGAGACGGTTAGAACTATGGATGTTGACGACTGCCAGTGAGGACTCAGAAAGAAGTGGGAAGCCCGGTAAAGAAAACATAAACCAACTGAGAGAACACCTCAGCCATCGTGAACAGACTTGGTAGAAATACGGATGTTAAAGGCTCTGAGCTCAGAAGGGAATGAGGAACAGTTTATTGGAAACTGGAGGAAAAGGGACCCTTGTCACATAGTGACAAAAAGCTGAGAATTGTTCCCTGAAGTTATGTGGAAAGCAGAACTTATAAACAATGAACTTGCTGAGGAGATTTCCAAAGTGTTGAAGGGTGTGGCCTGGTTTCTTCTAAAACAAAAAATGAACCAGCACTTGATTTTGGGAATTCCCCGCCTCTTCAGATGGCAAAAGATGTTAAAATGATGAAATTCACTGTCAGGAAAGTATGCTTTAGAGGAAAGCTAAGGATGTGGCTGGACGACCTTTTGCTAATACCTTGGAAAGATGAAAAGGTCACCAGATTCTGAAACGTGACAGGCTTTTTGTCATTCTCTAAGAGGTTAAACATGTCACTCCTGTATTCCCTCAGCTACCTCAACAGAAGCTGAGAAGAGAAATGGGGTTTTCTAGGGAAGATCTGCGAAGGAGCCTTTTGAATAATAAAGTGACTCCCTGGGACCTATGAGGACATGAGAGACCCACAAGGTTCGTGAGAATTTTGTATTGGCAGAAACACGAGAGCTTGGACTGAAAAGGATATAGAGAGTATGAAATGAAAGAAGGCTGTAAGATCCCCAAAAGTCTACAGGCAGGAAACAGGTTGATAAAACTACGCAGCTGCAAACATGTGCTACCTCTCATTAAAAAAAAAAAAAAGACTCAGAGGGCAGAGTTGTGAGCCCAGAGGGCAGAGCTTGGAACCACAGAGTATTATTCCCAGGCAGTCCTTGAAACCTAATGAAGTTTGTCTGACGGCTCTGAAATTGCTTAGAACTGGTGACTTCTGTATCTTCCATTTTTCTCTCTTTTTGCATGGAACGTCTGTAATTGCTGTCCTATGCCAGTCCCTCCACTGCACTTTGGGAGCAGATAGCTTGTTTTCTAGTTTCACATATCCACAGATGGAGAGGAACTCTGCCCCAGGATAAATTATACTGAGCCTCATTCAATACCTAATTTAGATGATCTTGGTAATGATATTTGAAACTCGTCAGCTGATGAGACTTATTTATTTATTTTTCTTTATTTCTTTATTGAAACATAATCAATTGTACATATCTGTGGGGTACAGTGTTGAAATTAATACCTGTGTGCAATATGTAATGCTCAAATCAGGATAATTACTATATTTATCATTACACAATGTATTCATTCTTTTGTGGCCCTTTATTGATTTCTCGCTAACCGTTCCCTTCCCTCCTCTGATGGCCTCAGTTCCATTCTCTCCTTTTGAAAGATCAAAGAATTATTGTGATTGTTGTATCTTTCTTTCTCTTTCTAAAAATTTATTTGTTTTATTTTCTGGCTCCCACTTATGAGGGAAGACTTGGTATTTCTTTTTCTGTGCCTGGCTTATTTCACTTAACATAATTTTCTCTAAGTTCATCCATGTTGCTGCTAATGGCAGAATTTCATTCATTTTTACTGCACAGTAGTATTCCATTGTGTAGATATACCACATTCATTCCAACTCTTAGCTATTGTCCACAGAGCTGTGATAAACATGCGAGTGTAGGTATCCCTTTGACATGATACTTTCCATTTCTTTGCTGATATATCCAGCTGTGGTATTGCTGGATTATATGGCAATTCTATCTGTAGTCATTTGAGAAACCATTGTATAGCTGTAGAATCAATTGATTCTACACCTTGTGATTCCACAAGATTATTTCTTGTGGAATCTCCTTTTCATTTATGATTTTTGTTATTTTGGTCTTCTCTCTTCCTTTTTTTTTTTTTTTTCTTGTTAACCTAGCCAATGGTTTGTCTATATTGTTTATCTTCTCAAAAAATCAACTTTCTGTTTTATTGATCTTTTGTATTATTTTTTAAGTCTCTGTTTCATTTAGTTCTGCTCTGAGCTTAATTATTTCTTTCCATCTACTAATTTGAGGATTGGATTGTTCTCGTTTTCTAGTTCTATGAGGTGTAGCATTAGGTTGTTTATTTGAGATCTTTCTATTATTTTGATGTAAGTGTTTATTGCAATAAGCTTCCCTCTTTGTACTGCTTTTGCAGTATCCTATGAGTTTTGGTATGATGTGTCTTTATTTTCGTTAGTTTCAAGAAATTTCCTGTTTAATTTCTTCTTGGACCCATAGGTCATTCAGGAGCATGTTGTTTAATTTCCATGTATTTGTATAGTTTCCAGAATTTTTCTTTTTATTGATTTCCAGTTTTAATCTATTGTGGTCTGAAAAGATGCTTGAAATGATTTTGGTTTTTAAAAAATTTGTTGAGACTTGATTTGTGACTTAACATGTGGTCTTCCTGAAGAATGTTCCATGTGCTGATGAGAAGAATGTACATTCTGTAGTTGTTGGATGAGATGTTCTGTGGATACCTGCCAGGTCCAACTGGTCTAAAGTGCAGTTTAAATCCTGTGTTCCTCTGTTGATTTGTTACCTAGATGATCTGTCCAATGCTGAGAGAAGGGTGTTCAGGTCCCCAACTATTATCATATCAGAATCTATCACTTTCCTTAGGTCTAATAGTGTTTGCCTTATATATATGGGTTCTCTGGTGTTGGGTGCATATATATTTATGATTGTTATTTCTTCTTACAGGATAGATACCTTATCAATATATAATGGCCTTCTTTGTCTCTTTTTATGGTTTTTGGTTTAAAGTTTATTTTATCTGATATATGAATAGCTACTCCTGCTCATTTTTGGCTTCCATTTGCATGGTGTATCTTTTCCCATCCCACTATTAGTCTGTTTTGTCTTTACAAGTGAGGTGAGTCTCTTGACGACAGCCTATAGTTGGGTCTAGCTTTTTAAATCCAGTCCGTCAGTCTGTGTCTTCTGAGTGGGGAGTTTAATCCATTTACACTTAGGGATGTTATTGAAAGGTATTGTCTTACTCCTGGAATTTTATTGATTTTCACTGGGATTTTTTTTTTCCTTTTTGTCTTTTTTCATATCTGGCAACGGATCGCAACCCTCAGTGTCGCGCCCGTACCGGACCGGGACCGGCAACGGGATCGCAACCCTTGGTGCCGTGCCCGCACCTCGCTCAGCCAGTGAGCGGGAACCGGTCTGTATGTGGGATCCGAACCCTCGGAGGGAGCGCCGCTGCGCTCCCAAGCGGCGCACTGTAGCAGTGCGCCACCAGGCCAGCCCTTCACTGGGATGTTTTCAATATATTTTGTTCCTTTAGTCCCCTTTTATTGTTTGTCTTCAATGTTTGTTGGTTTTTCGAGGTGGTAAGATTTAGTTTCCTTCTCTTTCTTATTTACATTTTTGTTCTACCTGTGGGTTTTGATCTTCCCTCTGTATTCACAGCAATGATTATCATTTTTTGGATTCCAGATGCAAGACTCCCTTGGTGATTTCTTGTGGAGCTGGTCGTATGGTGGTGAACTCCTACAGTTTCTGTTTGTCTGGAAAATACACTATTTTCCCCTCATTTATGAAGGATAGCCTTGCTGGGTATAGTATTATTAACTGGCAGGGTTTTTTTTTTTTCTTTTCTTTTAGTATTTTGAATGTATCATCCCATTTTCTTCTGGCCTGTAGAGTTTCTGTTGAGAATCTGCTGTTAGTCTGACAGGGTCTCCCTTATAGGTGACTTGACACTTTTCTCTTGCTACTTTTAGGATTCTCTCTTTGTATTTGTTTTGCCAGTTTGACTATCATGTGTCTTGGAGAGAATCTTTTTGGGTTGAATCTGTTTGGGGATCTTTGAGCCTCCTGGATCTGAAAGTCTGTGTCTCTCCCTATATTTTCCATTATTATTTTGTTGAATAGGTCTTCAATGAATTTTCCTTTCTCCTCCCCTTCTGGAACACCCATGAAATGGATGTTTGTATGCTTAAGGCTGTCTCCTAGTTCTCTAGATTCTTCTGTTGGGTGGGGGAGGGTGCCTGTGGCTCCTGCCTGGATCCTCAGGTATTCTCCTGATTTCTGTCAAGCAGGGAAGGGTGCCCATGACTCCCAAGCTGATGAGATTTAGATGAGGCCTTGGACTTTGAATTGATACTTTAATGGGTGAGACTTGGACCCTGAAATGAGGTGAATGCATTTTGCATGTGGGACAGTTATGAATATTTGGGGACCAGAGAGTGGACTGTGAAAGCAGAATAAATGGCCCTCCAAAAATGTCCATGCCCTAATCACCAGGACCTGTGAATCTGTTACATAACATGGCAAAAAGGCACTTTGCAAATGTAATTAAGGATCAAGAGATGAGGAGATTAACCTAGATTAATTGGATAGGCCCAATGTAATCTCAAGTGTCCTTAAAAGTGGAAGAGGAAGACAGGAATGAGAAGCAGAAGGAGATTTACTATGGAAGAATGGCCAGAGAGATGTTACTTTGCTGGCTTTGAAAATGGAAGAAGAGGGCCATGAACCAAGGAACGTGGGCCTCTAGGAGTGGAGAAGGCTGAGAAATGGACTCTTTCTTAGAGCCTTTAACAAGGAACACAGGGGGCAAACAAAGTGGCAAAACTGGAGGCAAAGAGTTAAATTAAGAGGCAAATAATCAAAGCAAAAGAGGATCGTGTGCTGAGACAGTTGCCATGGGGATGGAGAGATGTGGATGGATTAGATAAACATATATGAGGAATTGTCACAGGGACGTGGTGTTAATACTTCTGGGGGAGGAGAGAGAATAGATTCAGGGCTGACATCCATATTTTAGGCTTAAGCAATAGGTCAGAGGGTGGGACCACTGGCTGTGTAGGCCACACAGGAAGAGGAACAGGTTTGTGGACAAGAAGATAATTTCAGTTTGGACATCTCACGTTGATGGTGCCTGTGGAACACCCAAGAAGCAGGTGGATAAGCAGATCAGAGGCTCTAGGGAAAACATATAGGTGATAAAGACAGTGGGGTGGACAAGATAGTCCAGGAAGAGTGTGGAGAGTGAGAAGAGAAGGACAGGACAAGACCTTGTGGAGTGCTAAGTAAGGGTGTGCAGAGAAGAGAAATCTACAAGGGGGACTTGAGAAAGTACAGCTAGGGAGGTAGGAGGAAAATCAAGAGAGTACAGTCCATGGACGCCAGCACTGTACCTTATCCCTGTTGGACCAGAACTGGGAAGGAATTAGATGGAACGAGTGGGAGGCCAGATGGAGCCAGGGTCAGGATTGTCAGTTCAGAGGAGTTTGAAGGAGCTCCGTTCTAGCTGGAGAAGGAAGCATGCCTGGGAAGCTGGTGGTTAGCATTCTCTGCCCAGGCATATGAGGGCAGCCAGAATCCAGGTGAGCAAACCTGCTTAGGTTTGGGGCTCAGCCTACAATGGGCAGCTGTTCCCAGGAAGGGATTCCAGCTCCCTCACTGTGCTATGATTCATAGACTTATTTTCTGCCCCGCCTTGCTCCGTGGGACTGACTGACTGTGACTGCTCTTCCCCAGCAGGGAGGAGGGATTATCTGTCACCTGTCCTGTTTTCTGAACATCTCACTCCCTACCTTTGCTTACAGTTTCTTCTGCCTAAAATAAATATCCATAGCTTTCTGGGCACTGTGTAAGCCATTTATGAGCATCGAGCGGCATTAGTATTCTCCCATTTTACAAATGAGTAAACCGAGGCTCAAAGAGGTGGAGTGACTTGCCCAAGGTCACACAGACTGTGGTAGAACCAGGATCCAAGTCTAGTTGAACCCAAATTCTAAGCTCTAATTCCGCAGAAGCCATAATCTCTCCCTCGTTGAGTTCCCACAGTGTTTTGTCTGCTTCTGTACCCGTTTCATCTCCTTAGGAGCTCCCTGAGGAAAGGACTATATTCACCTTGTTAAGTTGTCAGCATGGAGTGCTGCGGCAGAGGACCACTGGGGGGAGCCAGAGCACCAGACGGCCTGATGCACAGTGGACCTGGAGCTGGACTAACCCAGGAATGGGTGGGGGAGGGAGCCAGGCCTTTCTTCTTGCCCTCAGTGCCCCCCCCCCCCCCCCCCCCCC
>NW_007732523.1:98841-120901 GCF_000696425.1 Galeopterus variegatus | reverse complement strand
CCTAGGCACGGGGGGCCTGGGGGGGGGCCAACCCAGGAATGGGTGGGGGGGGGGGCGCGGCCTTTTTTTTTGCCCCCAGGGCCCCCCCCCCCCCCGTTCCTTCCTATCAGAGCTGGGAAGAAAGGATTAAGAGGTTGGAAGGTCAGAGATCAGAGATCTGAGGAGTGTAAACTGGAACGTCCCAGGCCTCAAGTGAAACAGAAGATTCTAAGAATTCTACTTTGAGGAAGGCTAGGACCAGCAAAATAAAAGCTTGTGGTCAGCTTATGGCCGGGGCTGGGTCTTGGCTCCATTCCCCACTCTCATCCATTTTTGTGCAGAGCCCAAAATGCACAATCCTATACTGTGTTCCTACTGGAAAACGGAGGAAATGCACATTACTGGGACCTACCCTGAGCCACAAACAGTGGAAATACAGGTGTGTGTCCTTGGGGGAATCACTTCATTTCTTTAAGCCTCAGATTTCTTGTGTATAAAATGGGAATAATCAAAGGATTTACTTTATTGAGTGGTTGTGAGGAGTTCATGACAAGATGCACATAACACACTAGTACATTTGTCATACAGCAAGTGCTCGATAAATATTATTATAAATATACAATCATATAAATATATAAATGATTAACATTATTATCGTATTTGTCAGGGTTCTCCAGAGAAATAGAACTATTAGGATATATAGAGACGTTTATGAGGATATTTATTGTGGGAGTTGACTCACATGATTGTGGAGTCCAAGAAGCCCCACCATATGCTGTCTGCAAGCTGGAGAACCAGGAAAGCCAGCGGTATAATTCAGTCCAAGGCCAAAGGCCTGAGAATGAGGGGGTTGGGGTGGGGGGTGGTGCTGGCATAAGTGTCAGGGTTTACAGGACCAAAAACCAGGAGATCTGATGTTCAAAGGCAGAAGATAGATGTCGCAGCTCAAAGACAGAGAGAGAGAAATCACCTTTCCCCTGCCTTTTTGTTCTATTCAGGCCCTCAGTGTATTGAATGATACCCACTCACATAGGTGAGAATGGATCTTCTTTGCTCAGTCTACTGTTTCAAATGCTAATCTCTTCCAGAAACACCCTCACAGACACATCCAGAAACAGTTTTACAGCTATCTGATATCTCTTAGCCCAGTCAAGTTGACACATAAAATTAACCATCACAATTATTACTAAATAGTAGTTCCTAGCAACCCTTTTCATAATTATGCTTTTAATCATTTCTTCACACTACAGGCCTGACATATAATAGGTCCTCAAAAAATATTTGTGGGATAAAAAATTTTATTTTATTTTTTTTTATTATTTTTTTTTTTTAAAAGATGACCGGTCAGGGGATCCCAACCCTTGACTTGGTGTTGTCAGCACCACACTCTCCCAGGTGAGCTAACCAGCCATCCCTGTACAGGGATCCAAACCCGCGGCCTTGGTGTTATCAGCACCACACTCTCCCAAGTGAGCCATGGGCTGGCCTGAGATAAAAAATTTTAAATGGATTCCAGTCATGTTCTCTGGGCTAATTCAGCTTGCTGAGCCTGGAGAGACTTCCTGGGAGTGGAATCTTTAATGACCAACAGGAGGGTAACTGCACCCTCCAGAGTAAACAGAATAGTGCCTGGGAATGGAGAAAATGCTCAGTAAATATTTTGGAAAGAGGGAAGGGAAAGAGGAAGAAAGGAAGAAAGGAAAGGAGGGAGAAAGAGAAAAAGGAAGGAATGGAGGAAGAGAGGAATGAAAGAAAATCTCACGGAGTTTTTTTAGTTGAGCTAAGACAGGGGCTGCAAATAGGATCCCCAGCAAAATGTTTCTTAGAGTGTTGATATCAATATACTACTACTCTAGGTCCCCAAAGTCCCCCAAATTTCCTCTAATATAGTCCTCAGCACACTTCTGCCTTATCTGAACTTCCAACCCCAGGTGTGAGCTCTGTGAAGGAAAAGACTGTATCTATCTTGTCCACATACCTGCACATATCTAGTACAAAACAGATGCTCACTAAATTTTGGTAAATTCCTAAATTGGGCTGAGTTTCACTTCTGGTAACAGTGGAGTAGATTGCATCTGACTAACCCTCCCACAGATGACAATTATAAACTCTGGTCAAAATATTTAACAATGACAACAACAACAACAACAAAAAGCTACTGGAAAATGACCAAACGCAGGCATAAACTGGAAGGGGATTCAGCATTTAAAATAAGGGAACCACACTGGGTATAATCCACATTTATGAGGGTACTTCAAAAAGTTTATGGAAAATAGAATTAAAAGATAATAAAATCTTTCCATGAATTTTTTGAAGTACTCTTATATATGGGATTTCTGCCAAGGAAAATTTTTTCAGTCTTCATGGCACACAAAAAAACTAAAATTCAAGCAGAAATTCAGAATCTTATTGGTCTGATGAATCAGAGGATAGGCTTCAGGCTTGTTATATTGGCTGAAAATTGAGGGAGAAATTCCAGAAAATAAAGAGCCACAAAAAGGAATGACCAAAAATCTGCACATAGACCCCTTTCAATTCTTTGGCTAAACCCTGAACTGCACATGCAAACACAAGACTCCAAGTAACTCAGGGGGAAACCAATAGCTGGAAGGATGAAAATACTGAGCAAAGATTTTAGCTGCTGCCCACTGCAAGGAAGACAAAATTCTGCCAAGTTATAAGGACTTATTTAAAGGACATCCTGTTAAAAACCCAGAAGGGATACACCTTAAGAGAAAACCCTATATCCTGAGATTAAGAGAAATACCCTATTACTAGAAGCAAACCAAAAAGTAGACTTACCCTAATAAAGAGTAAAGCCAAGCACTCACAAGTTTAAGATTATTCATTAGTAATTCAACTGCTGGCTAAAAAAATTTTGACACAATTCAGAGGGATGTATCAGAATTCAGGGTCTCTGTAACACATCACTTATGGTCAAGGTACAATAAACACTATTAGACATGCAAAACAGACAAAACAAGAAAGTGTTATCCATAGACAGAGAAAAAATAAGTTAATAGAAACAGAATCATAGACAACTCAAATATTGGAATTGTCAATCAAGGATGTTAAAATAACCATGATAAATATATTTAAGAGTCTACAGGAAAGGATGGTTATATTGGGGAGAAGAAAAAGAAGAATTTCAGGAGAGATTTGGAAACAGTGGAAAAGTACCAAGTAGAAAGTTTAGAAAAGAAAAGTACAATATCTGAAAAAAAGAAAAATGTGTTGGATGTATTAATAGCAGATTTGACATAATTGAAGAAAAATTCATAAATGTAAACACAAGGTAATAAATAATTTTAAGAAAGAAATCAACCAAACTGAAGCACAGAAGGGAAAAAAAGATTGGGGAAGAAAAATGATCAAAACCTTCCTGATGAGGCTGGCCAGTTAGCTCAGGTAGTTAGAGCACAGCCTTATAACACCAAGGTCACAGGTTTGGATCCCCATACTGGCCAGCCACCAAAAAAAAAACCCCAAAAACCCTTCATGACCTATGGGACACTATGAAGGGTCTAATATACATATAATTGAAGTTAATAAAATAATAAAAAAATAAAAATAATACAGAGAATAATCACAGATAACCACAAATAGCTGAGTAAATATTAGTAGAAAAAATTCCAAATTTGATTTTTTTTTTAAAAAGCAACAATCTACAGATCCAGGAAGATCAGAAACCCAAGATTTTATAAGTACAAATAAAACCATATCTGGATACATAATAGTCAAATTGATATGAATAAAGGAAAACTTTTAAAGTGGCTGTAGATAAAAAACATTACCTACAGGGAGACAACCATAAAAATGATAGCTAACTTCTCACTAGAAACAATGAAGCCCCACCAACACTGGAACAACAAATTTAAAGTGCTTGAGGGGAAAACAAACAAACAAAATTCTGTAGACCTGGAATTCAATATCCAGTGAAAATATATTTCAAAAATGAAGATAAAATGAAGAAATTTCAGGTAAAGTAAATTTTAATGTGTCACCAGCAGAATCAAATGCATGAAATGAGAAGGAAAAATAAAAAAAGGACTTCGGCTTGAAGAAAAGTTATACCAAATGGCACTTTGGATTTACAACAAAGAAAAAAGAACATTGGAATTAGTATTTTGGTAAATATGAAAGACATTATTATTTCCTTTCTTTAAAAGTCAGTGGACTCTTGGGGAGTGATGTCAGCAAGATGGTGGTATAGGGGACATCGACTTAACAATATATGGTCCAAAAAGCCTTTATGAGAACCCTGGAAACAAGTAAGGAGTCACAGTACCCTAGGCAAGCTCCAAGCCAATCACAGCCATGTTGAAATGAGAATAAAAGATAGTACTAAATGTGTTATTGGAGCTTAAAACTATAAATGTTATAGGTTCTTAAGAAAATAAAGCATTTTTGTTTATTTCTCTTGAAAAAAGTCAATAGACTCTTCCTTTTTTTCAGGACATTCAAGGTTCCATCAATGGACACTTTTAAAAAAAACTTATTTCTTCAGATAATTTATTATGTATACATGTGGGTTACAGTACTGATTTTCAATAGTTGTGTACAACATGTGATGGTTAGATCAGGATAGTTAGCTTATTCATCATTACAATATAAATCATTCTTTCTGTCCGTTAACCAGTTCCTCATTAGCCTCCCTTCAATGGACACTTTAGAGCAAAAATATTAACAGTGTATTGTGGGGTTTAATACAAATGCAGAAATAAAATATATGACAAAAAAAGTGCAATGACAAGAGAAGTGCCAATGGAATAATACTGTTGTAATGTTCTTATGCTGTACAAGAGGTTGCATAATATTACTTCTAGGTAGACTGTGATAAGATAAACGTTCATACTGTAATCCCTAAAACCACTAAAAAAGCAGGCCGGCCTGTGGCTCACTCGGTAGAGTGTGGTGCTGATAACACCAAGGCCACAGGTTCGGATCCTATATAGGGATGGCCGGTTTGCTCACTGGCTGAGCGTGGTGCTGACAACATCAGGCCAGGGGTTGAGATCCCCTTACCGGTCATCCTTTAAAACAAAACAAAACAAAAAAAAAACCCACTAAAAAAGCAATAAAAATAGATATAGTTAAAATGCTAATAAAGGAGATGAAATAGTAAGATATACTCAATTATATCAAAAGAAAACAGGAGCGAAGGAAAAAGAAATAAAGAGAGGAGACAAATACAAGACAAATAGCAAGATAATATCAACCATGTCAATAACTACATTAAATGTAGATGGGCTAAACACTTAAATTAAAGGGCAGAGATTATCAGGTTGGAAAACAAGTAAAGACCTAACTATATATGCTGCTTACAAGAGATGATCTTTAAGTGCTTTAAATATAAAGACACAACTAGTTTAAAGTAAAATGATAAAAGAAGATACATCACACAAATACTAAGCAGATGAAAGCTGGAGTGACTATATTAATATCAGACCATATAGACTTCAAGACAAGGATTATTACCAGAGAATTACCAGAGATAAAGAGAGTCATTTTGTAATGATAAATTAGCTAATTTTTTTAAGAAGATATAGCAATCCTAAATGTCAATGCACCTAATAACAGAGTTACAAAACACACAAAGCAAAAACTGACAAATGAAATTGAAAATTAGACAAATCTTCAACCACACTGTTGGAGACCTTAACACCCCTCTTTAAATAGAATTTATAGACCAAAAAGAAAGAAAGAAAGAAAAAGAAAAAAAAATCACTAAGACAATAGAAAATTTGAACAAGACTATCGGTCTCCTGACCTAATTGACATTTTAAAAATATTACATCCAACAACTGAAGAATACACATTCTTTTCAAGTTCATACAAAAAAAAGTCCAAGGTACACTTTATACTAAATCATTAAACAAGAAATAGTAAATTTCAAAGTAGTTTGCAATTACAGTGCTTCATTTTGTGGAATTATTGCCATTATCCTGCAGAAAGAAAATCTGTGATGATCATTTGCAATTTTGCCTTTATGAAGGTAAAATCATGACAGACTGTCATGGACTATTCTGAGAAAAAAAAGAAATGATAAATTTCAAATAATTGAAATAATACAGAATATGTTCTCTGACCACAAGAACACCAAATTAGAAAACAATAACAATAACATAATTAGGAAAATCTTCAAATATATGGAAATTAAGCAACACACTTGTAAGTAACGAATTGGTCAAAGAAGAAATTAGAAGAGATATTAGAAAATATTTCAAACCAAATGATAGTAAAACACATGTCAACTTTTGTGGGGGTAGAGCTAATATACTGCTAAGAGTGGAACATATGGCTTTAAATGCTTATATTAAAAAATGAAGAATGATATGAAATAAATCAGATTTTAAGAAGCTAGAAAAAGAAAGACAAATTGAAATCAAAGTAATTAACTAGATTAAAGAAAATTTAGAGTGGAAGTCAATAAGATAGAAAAGAGACAAACAATGAAAAAAAGTAAAAATTTAGTTTTAGGAAAAATGTAATAAATTTGGCAACCCTCTAACCAAAGTAATCAAGGAAAAATAAAGAGAAAAAATAGGAAGTACAGTAGTCCCCCTTTATTTACGGGGGATATGTTCCAATACCTGCAGTGGATGCCTGAAACCACAGATAGTACCAAAGCTGATGGCCATCAATTGCAACACATTTCTGTTTATGTCTTCCAACCACAAATGCCATTTCTATTGTAACCATGATTGTAACTTAATCATGGCCGTAACTTTTGCAGTTAGATGTCCAACAGCAAAACTTGTACAAATTTCTTTTTTCTTTCTTCACAGTTTCACAGATAGAAAATTAATTCTTACTGTAGATCTTAGCAACCTCAGCACACAATTATTTTTCTTTCCTTGTTAAGCAGAGAACTTTCACCTTTTCACTTAAAGGAAGCACTTTATGGTTTCTCTTTGTCATATCCAAATTGTCAGCATCAATACTCTTGTGCTCTGGGGCCATTATTAAGCAAAATAAGGGTTACTTGAACACAAGCACCATAGTATCACAGCAGTCCATCTAATAACCAAGAGGGCTAATTAATAAATGTAAGGGTAACATATACAGTGCAGATACTCTGGACAAAGAGATGATTCATGTCCCGGCAGGATAGAGCAGGATGGCATAACAGTTCATCAAGCTACATAGAACAGTGTGCAATTTGAAATTTATAAATAGTTTCTTTTTGGAATCTCCAATTTAAAATTTTACACCACGGTTGACCATTGGTAACTGAAATTACAGAAAATAAAACCACAGATAATAGAGAGACTACTGAACATGTACAGTACATGTACTATGGCATGTACAGACATGAGAGAGGGTACATCACTACAGATCCTACAGACACTAAAAGGATAACAAGGAAATATTGTGAACAACTTTATGCCAACAAATTGTACAGGTTATTTTAAACAGATACATTTTTTTAAATCACAATTTAACAAGCTAACACAAGAAGAAAAAAATCTGAAGACCTCCATATCCATACATTGAATTTGAAATTCTTTTAAAACTTTCTGTAAATAAATCTCCAAAGTCTGGATGGCTCCACTAGTGAATTTTATTTAATATTTAAGAAAAAATAATATAAATTTTACACAAACTCTTTCTCTTTTGGTGGGGAGGGGGGCATAGCTGACTGGTATGGGGATCCAAACACTTGGCCTAGGTGTTATAACACTGCACTCTAACTAACTGAGCTAACCAACCAACCCCACAAATTCTTTCAAATGACAGAGTAAAAGAGAACACTTCTCAACTTATTTTACAAGACCAGCTTCACCCTGTTATCAATATCTGACAGGGACATACCAAGAAAATAAAACTACCAACTAATTATTCCTCATGAACCAGAGGCAAAAATTCTCAGCAAAATATTAGCAAATCAAATCCAGCAAAACACAAAATACTGTTAGACTGAATTGTTCAAATCATAAAAGAAAACCAAAATCCAGCACTTGGTCCAGGATGCAGGCTGGCAAGCATCAGGGACAGAGTACTAAAGCAAGAAGTTCTCACAGAAGTCTAGCCCACACCTCTCCTGTGAATGATAACTCCAAGTCAAGTGAATTATAAAAGGGGATCAATAGACAAGATCCCCAGAAAGGGATGGGTCAATGTACGGTCATAGTCATGGTCAGAGCTGTCACTTGTTAGGCACAGCACATTCTGGCACATCCTCACCCTTCAACACACAGTTCCAATGTTGCATCCTTGGAGAGAGCTTACCTGATTTTTGCATAAATCAAAGGATCAATACTGCAGGATCCACAGGCACTGAACTATGGCCTCCTCTCACAGCCCAAGGGACTGTGTGCATCTGTCATGCTTACATTAAGTGCCACTTATGAATGCATGTTGAGTAGATAGAAAGAGAAATGAAGTCAGGTACTTTCTTTAGGGAGTCCTGTTCTTAGGAGAGAAAGCTTGTTTACCCAAAGGTTACCCAAAGGAGCAAGTGAAGAGGATTGGTCCCACCCCTCTTATCTGATGGGAGAAAATATGGTACCTGCCCTCAATAAATCCTAGTTTGAAGGGGGAGGCAGAAAGCCTGCAGAGGGAATGGCTTCAGTTAACCTCCAAATATAGCAAGTCAATCTTTTATTTAAAAAGTTCTCTCTCTCGCTAATGGGCCTTTACACGATGGTTTCTCTGGCCTTTAATTGTCATCTCACCTCTCACTCACTTGGCCAGCTGTTATTTGTTTCTAAGGTCTGAAGTCACATGTTATTCCACAAAGCATTCTTCAGTCACTCTGAGCTAGGTTAGGGGCCTCTCCTGTGAGCTCCAACAGTACCCTACACTTCCCCTTTCTGTTGTCAAGCTGCATTTTAAGTTTCTCGCTTCTGTTATGCCCCACTAAACTGTAAGCTTGGAAGAAGCTGTCCCAATTTTTGTTTTGTCCATTGCCCAGCAGCCAAGTCAGGGACTGACAAATTGCAGGTGATCAGGATCTGTTTCTTGAATGACTGAATACATGACTGTTTAAAATCCTGTCACCCCACTCCATGTAAGCCTAACCCCAGTTCCTAAGCCACATGCAACAGAAAGCACAAGAGCCATACACCTGATTGCCTTATTGATACCTCAAAAGGGGAAGGGAAAGTTCCTCACTTACCACAAGGCCAATAACCCCAATACCTCCTCTCAGGTACTCTGCTTCCACAAAATCAAGATTCCCTGATACACTAAACTTAGAGCTCTATCTCTTCAACTCATAGAGAACTCCAAGAGTTGGTTGGGTTGTCTCATCTTGCATTGCTGAATAACAGTCTGAACACACATAGGGTGAAACACCAAGGGGTTAAGCAAGAACAGTGTCTCAGAGGAGCTGTAAGCAGAACAACTCCCATTGCTCACACTGGCTGGGAATCATTCAAGTTCCTAATAGCCAAATTGAACAGGAAAAAAAAAAGAGGAAGGAAGGAAGGAAGGAGAAAGAAGAAAGAAAGAAAGAAAGAAAGAAAGAAAGAAAGAAAGAAAGAAAGAAAGAAAGAAAGAAAGAAAGAAAGAAAGAAAGAAAGAAAGAAGGAAAGAAAGAAAGAAGGAAGGAAGGAAGGAAGGAAGGAAAGAAAGAAAAGAAAAGAATTATTCAGTAGAGACTCAGAAAGGCTATGCCTTCGAAGCAGAGCTAAGTTGGCCCTAGAATAAAAGCTTCTCTAGACCTGCATTAAAAGACCAAAAAATAAACATTAAAAAGAAAAAAAAAACTGATTATAAATAACTCGATTGCCTTCCAGAAAAGTATCTAACACTCTTTACCAGAACACAAAAATAAATAAAAGTTTTTTTTAAATAGAAAAATGTCCAACAATTAACAATGTAAAATTTCATCCTTCCAGCTATTGGTTTCCCCCTGAGTTACTTGGAGTCTTATTTGCACGTGTGCAGTTCAGGGTTTAACCAAGGAATTGAAAGGGGTCTATGTGCAGATTTTTGGTCATTCCTCTTTGTGGCTCTTTAGTTTCTGGAATTTCTCCCTCAATTTTCAGCCAATATAACAAGCCTAAAGTCTATCCTCTGATTCATCTGACCAATAAGTTTCTGAATTTCTGCTTGAATTTTAGGTTTTTTGTGTGCTATAAAGACTGAAAAAATTTTCCTTGGCAGAAAATCCATATATGAGAGTACTTCAAAAAGTAATGTAAAATTTCCCATGTCCAATATGCATCCGTTCAGAGATCACTAGGCATATGTATTATGTTTCCGAGGGCTACTATAACAAATTACCACAAACCGGGTGGATTAAACAATGGAAATATGTTCTCTCTTTCACTGTCCTGGAGGCTATAAGTCCCAAATGAAGGCTTCAAGAGCACCACGCTCCCTCTGAAGACTCGGAGGAAGATCCTTCATTGCCTCTTCCTAGCTCCCGGTGGTAGCTGGCGATCCCTGGCTCCTCAGCATTCCTTGGCTTGTGGCAGTATCACTCCAATCTCTGTCTCCATTTCACGTGGTCTTCTTCCCTGTCTCTGCATCCAAATTTTCCTCTTATTATAAGGACACCAGTTATTGTGTTAGTGCCCGCCTAATCCATACCAAGACATCATAGTCAAACTTCTTCTATTTTTTAAATTTATTTTAATTTATTTTTTCTTTTTTAAAAATTCCCTTTCGGGCCGGCCCGGTGGCGCACTGGATAAGTGTGCCGCTTGGGAAGCGCGGCGGCGCTCCCGCCCGAGGGTTCGGATCCCACATACAGACCGGTTCCCACTCACTGGTTGAGCGAGGCGCGGGAGCAGCGCTGAGGCTTGCGATCCCGTTGCCGGTCCCCAGTCCGGTATGGGGGCAACACTGAGGGTTGCGATCCGTTGCCGGACACGGAAAAAGACAAAAAAAAAAAAAAATTCCCTTTCATTCTCAAACTTCTGAAAACTAAAGACAAAGGAGAAATCTTGAAAGTAGCAATTGAAAATCACATTACCTCAAGGGTGAAAAAAACTATTTGAATGACCTTTGACTTCTCACCAGAAACCACAGAGGCCAGAAGGAAGTGACACAACATTTTCAAGTGCTGGAAGGAAAAAACCATCAAACCAGAACCAGAGAAAACATTCTTCAAGAATGAAGGGGAAATATGGGAAATATGGACATTTTCAGATAAAGAAAAATTAAGACAACTAAAACTAATTTGTTGTCAGCAGACTTATTGTCAATGAATGGCTAAAGAAAGTTCTGTAAACAAAAGGAAAAAAATAAAAAAGAAATTTAGAAACGTCCAGAAGGGAGAAAAAATATAGCAAGCAAAAAAATGGGTAAATACGGTAAACATTTTTCCTCCTCTTGACTTTTCTAAATTATGTTTAAAGGTTGAAGCAAAAATAATAACACTGTGATGTGGTTCTAAGTGAATGTAAAATAAATATTTAAGAAATACTATCAATCAGGAAGAGTAAAAAGACATAAAAGGAGATAACTTTTCTATAATTCCCACAAACTGATAAAATGTAATAAGTCATGTATATACAATGTAACACCTACAGCAGCCACTAAAAACATATGCAAATAGATTCATTAAAAAATACTACAGATAGGGCCGGCCCGGTGGCGCACGCTTGGGAGCGTGGCGGCGCTCCCGCCAAGGGTTCGGATCCCACATACAGACCGGTTCCCGCTCACTGGCTGAGCGAGGGGCAGGCGCAACACCGAGGATTGAGATCCTGTTGCCGGTCCCAATCCGGTACGGGCACGACACTGAGGGTTGCGATCCGTTGCCGGACACGAAAAAAGAAAAAAAAAGAAAAAAAAAATACTACAGATAAATCAAAATGGCTTTCTAAAAATGTTCAAGTGGGCCACAGAAAGGCAGGAAACTGAAAACAGAGAACAAACAGGAAACAAAAACAAAAAATAAAATGGCAGACTTAAACCTTACATATCAATAATTATTTCAAGCTAATACATCAATAAAAATACAGAGATTGGCAGAGTGGATTAAAAACATGACACTAGTATATGCTGTTTACAAGAATACGTCACTTCAAACATAATGATATAGCAGATTGAAAATAAAAGGATGAAAAAAGGTACATTATGAAAATGTTTGTCAAACAAAAGCAAGAGTGGCTATGGTAATATGAGATAAAGTAGACTTCAGGGGAAAAAAATTTACCAGAGACAGAGAAGAACATTATATAATAATAAAAAGATCAGTCCACCAAGAAGACCCAGCAATCCTAAATATGTATGCACCAAACAACTGATAGTGTTTAAGGCATCTGTGCTGCCTCAGATGTGAGGCAACGCGTGCAGCAAAAACTGACAGAACTTTCTAAAATTGCTATAAAACTACAGCAATCAAGACAGTATGATACTGGCAAAAGACAGACTAGACATATAGATCAGTGGAATAGAATTGAGAGCCCAGAAATAAACCCTCACATTTATGGACAAATTGACTTTTGACAAGAGGGCTATGATCATTCAATGGGGGAAAGAAAAGTCTTTTCAACAAATGGTATTGGGGCAACTGAATAGCCACACACAAAAGAATAAAGTTGAACCCTTATGTCATTCTGTATACAAAAATGTACTCAAAACAGATCAAACACCTAAATGTAAGAGTTAAAACTATAATTTCAGGTCTGGCTAGTTGGCTTAGTTGGTTAGAGCCTGGTGCTGATAAACCAACGTTCAGGTCTCGATCCCTGTACCAGCCAGTCACTAAAAAAAAAACAAACAAAAAATAAACAAAAACTAACAGGAATTTTTAAAAATATAAACAAGATTATTCTAAAATTTGTATGCAATGGCAAAGAAAATAGAATAAAACAATTTTGGGAAAGAAGAATAAAGAGGGAGGAATCAGTCTGCTTGACTGGATCACTCATACATTGCTGGTGGGAATGTAAAACGGTATAGTGATATAGCCTGGAAAACAGTCTGGAAGTTTTCTTTAAAAAAAAAAAGACTCTACCATATGCCAGCAGTTGCACTCCTGGGCATTTATCCAGAGAAATAAAAACCTATGTTCACAAAAAAAACCTATACATGAATGTTCATAGCAGCTTTATTCAAAATAATCCAAAACTGGAAACAGCCCAGATATCCTTCAACAGGACAATGGTTAGACAAACCATGGTACGTCCATTCCATGCACTTCTATTCAGCAATAAAAAGGAATGAGCTATTGATACTTGCAACAACATGAATGAATCTCCAGAGAATTAAGCTAAGTGAAAAAAGCCAACCCCAAAAGGTTACATACTGTATGATTTTGTTTATATAACATTTTGAAATGACAAAATTATAGAAATAGAGAACAGATTGGTGGTTGTGAGGCTTTAAGGAGGACTTGGGGGGCTGGTCCGTGGCTCGCTTAGGAGAGTGTGGTGCTGACAACACCAAGGCCATGGGTTTGGATCCCATATAGGGATGGCCAGTTAGCTCAATGGGTGAGCGTGGTGCTGACAACACCAAGTCAAGTCAAGGGTTAAGATCCCCTTACCGGTCATCTTTTAAAAAAAAAAAAAGGAGGACTTGGGGGTGGAGGGAAGTGGTTTGGCTATAAAAAGGCAACATGAGGGATCCTTGTGGTGATGGAAATGTTCTTTATCTTAGCTGTATCAATATGAAATCTTGATTGTAATATTGTAATATAGTTTTTCAAGATGTTGCCATTGGGGAAAACTGGGTAAAGGATACACAGAATCTCCTTGTATTATTTTTTACAACTGCACGTGAATCTACAATTATCCTAAAATAAAATGTTTTATAAAAATAAAGAGCATGGATGACCTGTGAGACAGTGACAAGTAGTCTAACACGTATAATTGGAGTCCAAAGAAGAAAGGAGAGGAAGGGATGGATAGAAAACATTTTTGAAACCAATGGCAAGAATGCTTGCTTCTGCTACTTCTATTCACCATAGTTCTAGCCATAGTCTGAATGTTCTAGCCAGAGCAATTAGGCAAGAAAAAGAAGTAAAAGGCATCCAAGTAGGAAAGGGAGAATAAAATTATCACTGTTTGCAGATGATATGATCTTGTATATAGGAAACCCTGACAAAAAACAAAAAACAAAAACCCTGTTAGAATTAATAAATAAATTCAGCAAAGTAGTGGAATATAAAGTCAACAGACAAAAATCAGTTGCATTTCTGCACACTATTACTTGTACAAAGAAAACTATAAAACATTACTAAAAAACATTAAAGACACAAATAAATAAAAACACATCCCATGTTAATGGATTGGAAGTCAAGATTGTTAAGAGGTCAATGCAATTCCTATCACAATCCCAATGACTTTTTTTTTTCAGAAATAGAAAAGCCCATCCTAAAATTCATATAGAATCTCAAGGGACCCTAAATAGCTAAAACAACCCTGGAAAAGAACAGAGCTTGAGGACTCACAATTCCTGATTTCAAAACTTACTACAAAGCTAGAGCAATCAAAATAGTGTGGTACTGGCATAAAGACAGACATATATACCCATGGAATAAAATAGAGAACCCAGAAAAAACCCCTCAGATAGATGGTCAAATGGTTTTTGACAAGGGTGCCAAGATCATCTTGTGGGGAAAGGGCAGTCTTTTCAACAAATGGTTCTGGGAAAACCAGATATCCACATGCAAAAGAATGAAGTTGGACTTTACCTAACACCATATACAAAATTTAACTCAAAATAGATCAAAGACCTAAATATAAGAGCTAAAACTATAGGGCCGGCCCGGTGGCGCACTGCTACAGTGCGCCGCTTGGGAGCGCGGCGGGGCTCCTGCCGAGGGTTCGGATCCCACATACAGACCGGTTCCCGCTCACTGGCTGAGCGAGGTGCGGGCGCAGCACCGAGGGTTGCGATCCCGTTGCCGGTCCCGGTCCGGTACGGGCGCGACACTGAGGGTTGCGATCCGTTGCCGGACACGAAAAAAGACAAAAAGGAAAAAAAAAAGAGCTAAAACTATAAAACTCTTAGAAGAAAAGATAGGGCAAAAGCTTCATAATATTGGATTTGGCAGTGATTTCTTGAATATGACACCAAAGGCACAGGCAACAAAAGAAAAAATAGACAAATTGGACTTTATGAGAAATTTTTAGATTTCTGCATCAAAAGACACTATCAACAGAGTAAAAAGGCAATCCACAGAACGGGAGAAAATATTTGCAAATAATATGTCTGATAAGGGATCAATATTCACAATCATAGAAAACTTCTAAAACTCAACAACAAAAGAACAACCAATCAGATTCAAAAAATGGGCAAAGGACTTGAATAGACATTTCTCCAAATAAGGTATACAAATGACCAATAAGCCCATGGAAAGATACCTAACATTACTAGTCATTAGGATAATGCAAATCAAAACTACGAGATACTGGGCCAACCCGTGGCTCACTCGGGAGAGTGCAGTGCTGATAACACCAAGGCCCCGGGTTTGGATCCCATATAGGGATGGCTGGTTAGGCTCACTGGGTAAGCGTGGTGCTGACAACACCAAGTCAAGGGTTAAGATCCCCTTACCGGTCATTTTAAAAAAAAAAAAAAAAAAAAAAAAAAACTATGAGATACCACCTCACACCCATTAGGGTGGCTGGTATTAAAAAAAGAGAGAGAAAATAACAAGTGCAACTGGTATGTGGAGAAATTGAAACCCTTGTGCACAGTTGATGGGAATGTAAAATGATACAGCTGCTGTAGAAAAAATTACAGCAGTTTCTCAAAGAATTAAAAATAGAACTGCCATATGACCCAGCAACTCCACTTCTGCGTATATAACCCAAAGAATTAAAAGCAGGATATTGAAGAGATATTTGTATACTCTTGTTCATAGCAGCATTTTTCACAATAGCCAAAATGTGGAAGCAACCCAAGTTTCCCCTGACAGATAAATGGATAAGCAACATATAGTATATCCATACAATGGAGTATTATGCAGCCTTAAAAAGGAAGCAAATTCTGACATGGATAAGCCTTGAGGACATTATGCTAAGTGAAGTAAACCAGTCACAAAAAGGAAAATCGTGTATGAGGTAGTCGTCAATTCCCTCCAAATTGATTTCTAGGTTAACAAAATTCCTATCAAAAATTACAGGATTTTTTGCATATACAGGCCTGTTTATTCTAAAATTAATATGGGAAGGCCAAGGAGACAGAATATTTAAAAGAATTTGGAAAAGAAGAACAAAATGAGAGGAATCACTGTACTCGATATCAAGATTTACTATATAGCTATAGTAATCCAGGCAATGTAGTATTAGCTGAGGGTACACACATAAATCAGTGGAACAGAATAGAGAGCCCAGAAACAGACACACAGGTATAGCCAACTGATTTTCCACAAAAAGATGGAAAAGCAACTCAATGGAAGAAGGATAATTGGATGTCCATAGGCAACCCCCCCCAAAACAAAAAAAACAAAAAAAGCTTGACATAAACCTCACACCTTATACAAAATTTACCTCCAAAGGATCATAATTCAAATGCAAAGAATAAAACCATATAATTTAAAAAAGAAAGCAAGAAATATTCTGGACCTAAGGCTCAGCAAATTCTTACACGTGACAAAAAAACACAATACATAAAAGAAAAAAATCAATAAATTGGATTCCATCAAAATTAAAATCTTTTTCTCTGCCAAAGACCCTACTTTAAGAGGGTGAGAAGTCAAGTTACAGAATGGGAGAAAATACGAGTTTTTGCAAACTGTACATCTGACAAAGAACTCATATCTACAATATATAAAGAAGTCTCAAATTTAACAGTAAAGAACCAAACATCCAGTTAGATAACAGGCAAAAAGACAGACATTTCAACAAAGAGCATACACAGATGGAAAATAAGCACTTAAGAAGATGTTCAACATCATTAGCCGTTAGAGAAATGCAAATTAAAATCATGACCAGCTATGACCACACAGCTAACGTAACAGAACAGCTAATACAAAAATAGTGACAACACCAAATACTGGAAAAGAGAAACTGGGTCCCCTACATCACTGATGTGAGTATAAAATGGTAACATATTGGCAGGAAAACATGGTGGCTGCTCAAAAACAAAAACTTCATTTATCCTTACCATACGACCCAACAATTGCACTTCTGGGCATTTATTCCAGAGAACTGAAGACTTGTATCCACACAAAAATGTGTACATGAATGTTCATAAAAACTTTGTTCTTAAAAGCCCCAAATTGGAAACAACCCAAATATCTTTCAAAGGGTGAACAGTAGAACCAACTGTGGTACATCCACTACATGGAATATTACTGAGCAGTTTAAAAAGGAACAAACTGTTGATACACTCAGCAAGTCAGATGGATCTCAAAAGAATTATGCTGAGTAGAAAAAGCCAATCTCAAAAGGATATGTACTGTATGATTCAATTTACATGGCATTCTGAAAGTGGACAGAATTATAGAGCTAGAAACGGATTCGTGGTTACCAAGGTTTAAGGGGCAAGCGGAGAGAAAGGAGTGTCACTGTAAAGAGACAGCATGAGAGATCTTTGTGGCAATGGGACAGTTCTGAATCTTGATTGTGGTGGTGGTTTTACTAATCTACACCTGTGACAAAACTGCTTAGAATGATACATGCATACCTGCACATAGGTAATGTAACCAGTTGGCATGTGCCTAAGAGAGTAGGGATTTCTGCAGGCAGGTGTCTAGAAAAATACTTAAACAATGTGGACCCTGATCCCCCCCCCCAGACCCTGAGTGATGTGGGCTGTAAGAGAATGATCAGCCCCCCTTTGAGAGGGCTGCCGGATAGGACTGTTGTCAGGGAGGATCATCTTGAGGTGCAGGCTTGGAGGTGAGGATGTGCTCTGAGTAACGGAGAACAGTAAGGGAGTTTGCTGGTCACTGAACCAATGGTCCAGAGGATGCAGCGGGAAGCTTGAGATAGGAGGTCAGCAGAGACTTGGATGCTGGGTCAGCAGAGAAGAAACAGAGTAGCAGGGAGATAAATATTTTGGAAGATGACCAAAGAAAACAGGATAGGAGCCGGTGCCTTTGGCCAGGTGTAAGAAGATTTAGTTCATCAGCTCTAAATTAGTCTCAGAACCTGCCCCTGAGAAAGAAGGGCATGGTTAGGGAAGGTCCTTAGGGAAGTCTCAGCCTGAGGATCCAATGTGTGTTGGGGTGCATTTAATGATATGTCACCTGCTCATTCAAAAATCTGTGCACATCTGCAATTTGGGAACACAGAGGATGAATCAGATTCCGTCTCTGCTCAAATATAAGACATCTCTGTGAATACGGCTTAAAATTTCATTGAAAGAAATAAAGGAAATCCTGAGATAATTGTGATGAAAGGGAAATAGAAGATACATTTTTCTTCCTCCTATTTTTACTCTAGTGCACAGGGAGGATGCTTCCAGGCTCTGTGCACTGTCGCTCGGGAGAAGGTGTGAGGCTGGTGAGGGCCTGGGGTCAATGCTCCCTTCTGGTCCAGGACCTGGCCTCTTGAGCCCCCACTTTCAGACTTGATCTTCCAGAGGAAATTACTGTGGTAGGCAGGGCAAGAACAGACATTTGAGTTGCTTTTCTTGCACCCTTGAGATGATCTTAAACTTTTATTTATTTAGTCTAATAATACAGTGAATTGCATCAACAGATTTTCTAGTTTTAAAATATCCTGGCTTTCTTGGTATGAAACCAAATTGGTCACGATGTATCTTTTAATTGATTGCTATATTCAATCTGTTAATATCTTATATAGGATTTTTGTATCCATGTTTATAAGATAGATTAGCCTCTAATATTCCTTTTTCTTACTGCCCATCACTGGTTTGGGTATCAAGGTTATATCAGCCCCATAAGTGAGTTTGAGAGTGTTCCTTATTTTTCTATTCTCTAAAAAGTTTGTAGAAGGTTTGAATTAGATATTCCTTTAAATATTTAGAGAACTTGCCTTATTGATTTGTAAGAATTTTTTTTGTGTTATTCATATTGTTTCTTGGATAATATATATTGTGAATATTTCCTTTCCGTCTTTTAATTTTATCTATACATTTTTATTGTATAGACATTTTAATAAGTGTTATAAAGTCAAATTTAAACTCCTTTTCTTGGGATTGTTGGGTTAGCTTAGAGTGTGGGCTGATAACAACAATTTCCTGGGTTCAATCCCTGTACTGGCCAGCCACCAAATAAATAAAAAAATAAACAAACACTTTTCTTTATCTTTTTAGGTTTTGTGAATTGCTAAGGAATGTTTTTCTTGCTCAAAAAATTATAAAATGTTTTTCTTTGGGGTCTTTTTTTTTTTTTTTTCAGAAAGCTGGCTGGTATGGGGATCCAAACCAGTGACTTTGGTGTTACAACATCACACTCTAACCAACGGAATTAACCAGCCAGCACCTAGGCCTTTCATAGTTTGCAATTTTTATATTTGGGTCCTCAACTAATTTGTCCATTAATATATTTTTGCTGTGCTGATATAGAAATCTAACTTGAATTTTTTTTCCAAATATATAGCCAATTGCTTCAACATCATTTGTTCGACTATTCTACCCTTTTCTCACTGATTTTAAATTTAACCTTTATTATAAGCTAAATATATAAACCTTTACTGTAGATTTAAAATATGTGATATATATATAAAAGAGATATGTATGTATGTTTCTTGTCTCTCTCCGGTCTGTTCTGAGGCTGATAAAACACTATTTGAATAACTTGTTTTATAGCATTTTTAATCTGTGGTAGGAAAGACCTTTCTCATTTGTTTTTTCAAGTTTTCTTGGCTATTTTTATCTCATTTCTCTCCTAGAATCTCTTTAGAATCACTTTGTCAAGTTTCATGAAAACTGCACTCTGACTTTGATTGGAATTGCATGGAGTTTATATATTAATTTGACATCTTTGCAACATTGAGCTTTCCTGTCCAGGATTGTGGATATATGATTCTCCACTCATTCAGCGTCTCCCTTTCCTTAAGAGCCATATGCAGTTGACTGGAACCTCCAGTCCATGTCTTGTGGCCCAAAGACTTCTCAAAGGTTTCTCTTGGTCTGCTCCAGCTTTGCGCTTCAACTACCACTGAATTGGTTCAGTTTATAACCCCAAGTGTGGTGGAATGTATTTTCCAAAGATGGTTGCACCAGTACATATTGCATCTCCCATGCTCTTCTTGAAATGTGACATTGACACTTGTCCATCAAGAGGTGGAATCTCTTTTCTCTCCCCTTGAACCTGGGAAGATCTTTGTAACAGCCTCAATCAAAAGAATGTGGTGAAAGTGGCACTGCCTGACTTCCAAGGACAGATCCTAAGACACAATTCTCTGCCGTCTGGTGTTCTCTCTCTGAAATGCTATGTAGGAAGTTCAGCTGCCTTAAGCCACCATGCTGGAGAGACCCTGTGGAAAGCCCACAAAGTGATAAAGGAGAGAGTTGCCCAGGAAACTTAGCTATTCCAGCTCCAGCTGTTGGAGGATTCCCATCAGACATGCCAGCAAAGAAGCCTTCTACACTACCCTGGCCCCAGCCACCATGTGACTGCAACCTCATAAGAGACTTGCAGCTGGAACCAACCAGAAGAGTCACTCCTGACTTTTTGATCCAAGAAATTGTCATCTTAAGCCACTAAATTTTGGGATAATTTGTTATGCTGCAATAGATATTCATACACCAGTATGTGCTCTTCAAATGTGAAGCTCATCCCCTTTCCATAATTTCCACACAAAATAGGAAAACTTACCCACACGAGACTTTTGTGTGTTTAGCCCACAAGAGATGAAGAGGTCAATGACATAAAACTAACAACTTGAAATTGAACTTGGCCATCCCAGTTCTTAAAAGTCCTTTATATGTATTATCCCACCCACTCCAAGCAACGCCCACCATCCCTCTCTTACCTCCCCCCCCTCCTCTCGTCTTACTTCCAAGGAACTCCAAACTCTTCCTCACTCTGCTAGGCAGAGCAATTAAACTTTCTCATGCCTTTTCTCCCAAACTAGGAAGAACTTTCCAAGGCCAGTGCCCTTTGCTAGCCTGTCCAATGGAGTTGGACTCTTATAGGTTCCAGAGAGTTTTCTCAACCACTTTAGCTGCTCATATGTGGCCAGCTTCCCCATATTGGGTGCAGACCTGGTAAACAGAGGGTCTTCAATAAGTTATAATGAAAGCTAGAGTGTATCAAGCACCTACTATGTGCTGGTGCTAGGTTAAGCACCTCACAAGCACCCTCTCATTCAATCTGCACAAAAACCCTTTAAAATAAATCTTATTATCACCCCATTTTACAGATGAGGAAACTGAGGTGCCTGTGGTCATGCCTATAGTTGGTGACAGTCAGATTCCAAAACGCTTTACCGATATTGCTCAAGTGAAGGGAAAGGAAGGAACTTAGGAGAGAGGTTATGCTGGCCAAGTAGGTTTTGAAAACTCTGTTAAATACGGGTAAAAACTCTGGTAAATGGTTATTTCCACGAACGTGAATGAAGTCACTGCAGAGGCTGGGAAGGCCCAGTCCTAGAAGGGCCAGTGCCTGAGGAAGCTGCGGAGAAGAAAAGGCAATAGAAGACGAAAGGGAGCTGGATGGTGGCGGCTCGGACAGGGAAGACTTCAAGGACAGAAAGGGCAAGGACAGACTGAGGAATCAGCGGCCTCCTGCCTGCAGGACTGAAGTGGAGCTGGGCCTCACTGGTGACCTCCCGGCGACTATCTCCTAGCTGGGACAGAAGCAGGCGGGAGGGAGATGGGGAGGTCTGGAGGTGGGGTGCAGCGACTCCGCTAGAGGTGGCAGTGAAGCAGGAGGAAGAGGGCCGATCGGAAGGACTTCGGTGTGTCCCAGCATGAAGAGGCCTGACTGGAGTGGAGAGAACGGAGCCAGCGGGGAGAGGAGCGAGGTGGCGGGGCTGGAGCTCGGGGCGAGGGCCCCGGAGCAGGGAGCACTGCCCAGGCCGAGCTCTCGGGCAGAGGTGGCTGAGGACATGGGGCAAGTGACGAGGCCGCGGGTCAGGGGAAGGTGCTGAGCCTGGAAGTCAGGCCGGATGAGACTTCGGACGCCTCGTCACGGAGGAACGGGACCGTCGTCTACGTCCAGCACCCCGGTGGCCCTCGGATTATCCGGCGGGGGCCTCCGGGCAGCCCCGGGCGAGGCAGGAGGGTGGGCGCTGGCGGCCTGCCGAGGCGG
>NW_007732523.1:87064-98020 GCF_000696425.1 Galeopterus variegatus | reverse complement strand
ACCCCGCGCGGGTAGGGGCAGGGCCCGGGCGCCGTCTGGTGCCGGTGCGGGTCGCGGCTCGCTCGCGGGGCGCCAGCCTGGCACTCCCCGGCCCAGGCAGGGCGTGGACACCTTGCAAGACCCCTCCTTGGGTCCAGGCTGACCCCGTAAAAAGAGCCACCCAGGGAGGAAAAGAGAAGCGTTGCCGGGGGAGGGGTGCTCCGAGTCCCCTCCCGGGCCCCTTTCTCTGCGCCTCCCCCACTTTCCCATGGGGTTTCACCCGCACCGAGAGGAGAGGAGGAGGTACCCACTCGCCATCTATACCTGTTGTTCGTCTAACAATACTAAAACGAGCTATCGTTTACTGAGGGCCAAAGGTACCATCTTGCGTACCGTCTGTGGTTTATCTGAGCCGCCAGCATCTCCATCTGTTCCCCGCCACGACCGCTCGGGGGCCACAGAGGAAGGAGTCGGGCAGATCTAGGGCTGAATCCTGGCTCCGCCGCTCGCTGTCAGTGACAGTGGACCCTTAACCTTTCTGAGCCTGTTTCTTCAACTGCAAACTGGGGCCCTTAGAGCATCCGCCTCACAGTTCTAAGCATTCAGTAAGATAATGTATGCAGTGGTGCATAGTACCTGGTACACAGTAGGTTCTCAATAAACCGGAGTTCGCGGCTCCCTGTGGAGCTCCTTTTCCCCGGGGGCGGTGCAGCCTTAGGACCCCGCTTCCAGTGCCGCCTGCAGCCCCCGGGGACGCCCAGCTCCCTGCACTGTCTGAGGGCTGCACCGGTGTGTGTGTGTTTTCAGAGAGGTCCACCGGGCGAGCCGGGCCCCCCAGGACCCCCGGGGCCGCCTGGAGTGCCTGGATCCGACGGCATCGACGTGAGTCTCTAACCTACGGGAGGGGGAGGGAGGCGGCGGACAAAGGAAAACTGTGCGGGCGCCGGGCCGCGGGCGGGGTGGGGTGTCCGGAGGTGTAGTTCCCCCCGTCGCCAGTAGGCGGCGCCGGCCTGCACCACAAGGAGCCCGTTTGTTCAGCAAAAACCTCAAAGCAGCCCTGAAACGCAGATCCTGTTATAGCCGCCGCCGACAAGGAGCTGCTGTTCCGTCTGCCCGCCGCAGCTCACAGCGAGTCCTTATCCCCGTCCCCTACCTTCCCCTCCTTTTGGGATAGGAGACGCCTTAACCCCTCGTTCTGCCCCTGGCAGGTCTGGACGCTCCTTCAGAGGAGCTTGGGAGCCTTGGCCAGACCGCTGACCAGTCGGGGCCAGACTCCTGTCTCTTCCCTTTGCTTTTTTCTCCTCGATTTAGAATCAGTTGGGCTTGTTCCCTGCTCTCCCTAGCCTGGTGAGGGTTAAATACCTCATTCCGGAGGCTCCCCCAGGGGGTCAGCGCGATGTTTACCCGTCTGCACAGACTTCTATTTAACCTGGATCCCCCGCCCCCAAATACAGGACGCTGGGCCCCCGCCAGGCTCTGGCTGTTGCAGGCTCTGAAATGCCTGGAGGCCCCTCTGGGGTTGAATCTGACTTCGCCAAGGGTCCTTTGTCACTGAGCGAAAAGGTCCTTCCTTCCTTGGGAACATTTTGAATCCACTCGCCCTATAGTCCCCCTTGGTCCTTGCCCCTGTTGCAACTTCTTGTTTTTCTTACCCACAATTCAGAATAGAGCTGCCGCCCACCCCCGCCCCCTTCATGTTTTTCTAAAAGCTCCAACCTTCTTCCTGCACTTGCCCAAATCCAAGAGGCATTAGCTCCGAGGTAACTCGGAGCCACAGCTCCATTTGCAGGTCTCATAACTGGCACCTTACCAACATCAGCATGTCTGAAACCCACGAGCATGTTGCTATCACCCCCTCCACCTGGCTGAGGTTGGTCTCAATGCACCTATGATTGTTTGTTTGAGAGAAATGAGGCTATTTTCCTAAAAAGTGCAAAGCTGAGGGGACCCAGGACAGAAGAGAGGAGAGTGAGAAGAGGAGCATTTGGGCCTGGCCAGCCAGGGCCTGCATGTGCCCATTTGAGGTAGCATGTGCCATAGTGTGCTCTCTCACCAATTTGTATCTTGCAGGGTGACAAGGGGCCCCCTGGGAAAGCTGGCCCTCCGGTGAGTGCTTTTTTCCCCTTTGACCTTTGACCCTTCCACTTCTTGCCCTTCTCAGGCTAATATTTGCTCTGCCTCTGTTTTCAAGGGACCCAAGGGAGAGCCTGGCAAAGCTGGACCAGATGGGCCAGATGGGAAGCCTGGGATTGACGTGAGTAGCTGAGTGTTGGGTAGGGCAGGTTAGGCCTGTTGACTTCCAGAACCTGGTTCTGGCATCTTTGCTGACTTTCCGTTCAGAGATGGGCAGCAGGATGGAGACTCTCCAGCTGTGAGCCCTCCTGCTACCCTTCATATGACTTGTGGCCTCACTGGAACCTCAAACCCACCCTGGTAGCATTGAATCATGGGCAGCTGGGGTCTAGAGAGGGGCTCTGCTTTCTGTGGGGTGCAGGGTCATCCTGCTCATCTGCAGCAGTCAGGTCACATTTCTGGCCTCCAAGGATCAGACTGAATATGCTGGGTGGGGCTGTCCTTGGGTACCCTGTCCTTTCCTCCCCTCTTCCCTTCCTCACCTCCTCAGCCCCCTAAACCTCAGGCACAACTCAGGACAGGAGCATCATTTAGCTGATAACACAGAGCTCCCAGGGACCCCCATGGTAACAGTCTCCTGGACATTACAAAACACATTGCCTTCTTTTTTTTTTTCCCCCTTTTGTCTTTTTTACTGGCCAGTAACGGGATCTCAGCCCTCGGTGTTGCTCCCGTACCGGGGACCGGCAACGGGATCGCAACCCTCAGTGTTGCGCCCATGCCACGCTCAGCCAGTGAGCGGGAATCGGTCACCACATGGGATCCAAACCCTCGGCGGGAGCACCGCCACGCTCCCAACGGCGCACTCTCCAGTGCGCCACCGGGCCGGCCCCAAAGCACATTGCCTTCTACCAGCAGGTCAGTCAGAGAGCAGGTTGCCTCTCACTGATCTTACCTTCTCTTTCTTCCCCAGGGTTTAACTGGAGCCAAGGGAGAGCCTGGCCCCATGGGGACCCCTGGAGTCAAGGTAAGTGGCCTGCTGGGGACTCAGCACAGACAATCTAGGGCCAGACTCTGGTAGGAGCTGCAGTAGAGAGGAGCAGGGACCCGGGAGATCCCAGCTTCTGAGCCTCTCCCATTGCTCTTGCAGGGCCAGCCTGGGCTCCCAGGTCCCCCTGGTCTGCCGGTGAGTACAACCCACGAGGGCTTCGAGGGATCCTTTGTGGGTAGAGGGAGCTGCGGAGGGACCCATGAACCCAATTTCCTTTCCTTCTGTTCCAGGGCCCTGGTTTCTCTGGACCTCCTGTAAGTCCTCAGGGGTGGGGCAGGGTCCCCAAGACTCCCAGAGAAGGAGGGGACAACAGAAGGGCTTCCAGGGGAATGGCCATCCTGGGGAAGGGCCAGCATGCTGTGCTAGTGTCAGGAATGGGCAGACTCACTGGAGACCCTGAGCCAGCCCACTCCGAGCCTACCCACTGGGTCTGGAATTCTCTTGTCCTTAAAGCCCCAGTCTGTCAGTTTCTCTGGGGTTGGTCAAAAAGTAAAAGTGAAGAATGGGGCTTTGGGTGCCTGTTGCTACCTTTGCACCTGGGGTGGGCTGATCCCTCTGAGGCATCCTGGTCATCAATATCTCTGTTCCCCAGGGACCACCTGGACCTGTTGGCCTCCCTGGAGAGATTGGAATCCCAGGCCCCAAGGTGAGCCCCAGCCACCCTCTGTCTCCAAGCTGGCAAGCTGGGGTGGTCTCCCCAGGAGTTTCTGGGCCTGCTTCTGGCCACAGGGAACTCTTCTAGGTTTGGGGAGAAACCCCTCCTGCTGAGCCCACCCTGCAGTAGGTGTTTCAGGGAGGCCAAGGCTGGCACCATCCTCTGCTGATCAGACCTTGATCTCCCCAAAGTGGTGGATCTCGGGGGTGACCTGGAGGCCAGGGTAGACAGAACAGTAGCAGGAACTGGAGGAGGGGGCAGGGGTAACCTGGGCAGGTTAGACAGGGGTATAATTTGGGCCCCTCTTGCTTCCAGGGGGATCCTGGACCAGAGGGACCATCAGGGCTCCCAGGACCCCCTGGGAAACCTGTAAGTATCCTCAGAACTCCCACATGGTGACATGCTCCTCGGAAGGAGCAAGCGTGGGGTGGGGAAGGGTAAGGTTGGGCTCCATCCTTATACATCTCCACCAGGGTCGCCCAGGAACCATTCAGGGCCTGGAAGGCAGTGCGGATTTCCTGGTGAGAGGCAGGGGTCCAGGGAGGGGCTGATGCAGGGAGGGGGTGGGTCACCTGGGGAGGGGCGGGAGTAGAGACAGGGTCAGTGGGCAGCAGAGAGGTTCAGCCAGGTGAGATGGGAAAGGGCTCGGGAGTTAGCAAGATGGGGATGCACTGCCCAGCCAGCCTGGGACAGGCCAGTGACCACAGGGCCCTGTGGGATTTTCTTTCCAGTGTCCAACCAACTGTCCAGCGGGTGTGAAAGGCCCCCCAGGGCTGCAGGGAGTGAAGGTGAGAGCTCTTGGCCTGGGTCTTGGGAAGGTAGAGCAGGGGATCGAGAGGGGACCTCCTGACGAGCTCTCTCCTTCCGTTCAGGGGCATCCGGGCAAACGCGGGGTCCTGGGTGATCCTGGCCACCAGGGGAAGCCGGTGAGTGTGAGGGCAGAGGGACATGGGATGGGGGATATGTGGAGAGGGTCCTACTGGGTCCTGTCCCCTTCTTTCCTTCCCCTTCCCGTGTGGGTTGGGGGAACAGGTCCTTGAGCTGGGAGGCAGAGGCCTGTGTCCAGTTCAGCGTGTCTCTGGGCAGGCCCTTTCTCCTTGCTCAGCCTCAATTTCCCTATCTGTAACATGGGACTGTATGGTTTCTAAGGGTCCTTCCTGTCTGCTTTTGCTGGGGAAGGGGGATAGTATCTTTGCTTGTCTGCGTATTTGTCTCTCCATCTGCCAGCCTGTCTGATAGCTCATCCCTGCTCCTTAGGGTCCCAAGGGAGATGTGGGTGCCTCTGGAGAGCAAGGCATCCCCGGACCACCGGTAAGGAACACTCCCCTCTGTGGCCCTCCGCTCCCTCGTCCTTGGAGCCCTTAATGGAGTCATTCCGCTGCACAGGCCTCCAGCTTGTAAAAGAGACACCTGTGTACAGCTGGGAGTGTCTCTGGGTGGGGAGAGGGAAGCTGAGGCTGCCGGTCAGGAATTAGGGGACAGGAACCAAAGCTGCCCATCAGAAGTCCCGGCTGAGTTCCAGGCTCTGCCACTGTCCCTTTGAGTGACCTTGGCGAGTTCCTCCCCATCTCTGAGCCTCAATTTCCCATCTATGGATAGGTACTATGTTGCCTACCTCAAAGGGGCATTGTGAAGATGGGGGTGGGGGTCAGAAAAGGTATCATGAAGTGGGCCTTGCTATTGCCATTGCTGTTATTTTTCTGTCTTTACAGGGTCCCCAGGGCATCAGGGGCTACCCAGGCATGGCAGGACCCAAAGGAGAGATGGTGAGTTTGGAGGTGTCTTGCAAGAGCAGACATGACCAGCCCTCTGGCCTCTGGGGTCCAGCCAGGATTGACCCATAACCCTTTCCTCTCTCCAGGGTCCTCATGGATATAAAGGCATGGTGGGCTCCATTGGTGCCACTGGGCCACCGGTAAGTCTGCCCCCCACAGGACTGGAGCTCCTACAGCTGCAAAGTGGGAGCGGCTCCCCTGAGCCCATGTGACCTGGATTCCTGTTTGTCCTTCTTGCCAGGGTGAGGAAGGTCCGAGGGGGCCACCAGGCCGAGCTGGGGAGAAGGGCGACATGGTGAGTCCCCAGGCACCCCTATCCTGTCAGGGTCCCTGGGGAGTCCTGGGCTGGACTCGGCTCCACCCAAGGCTGGTGTGCGTGTGCGCACACGCACGTGTCTGTGCACGTGGCTGCTGCAGGAGAGGACCATCTGTGCCGAGAGCCCAGTCAGCCTAAATTCACACTTTGGGAGAAGCCATGGGATCCAGTCCCATGGTCTCGGGGGCCAGACAATGAAATTCCAGCAAATCAGCCATGGGGCTAATGGGATTTGGTCCGGATCCCAGCTCTCTTAACTCTTTGTTTTTGTTTTTTAATTAATAGACTTATTTTTTTTCTTTTCTTTTTTGAGAAGTTTACCAAAAATTAAGCGGAAAGTACAGTTAACAATTTTTATTATTTTTTGTTTGTTTTTTACTTTTTAAATATACTGAAAAGTAGAGAGAATGAGACAACAAATCTGCATAGACCTGCCTCGCAGGTCCCATGGTCCCACATTTTGTTCTACTCGCTTCATCTGTGTCTACCCCTCCTTCCTTCACTCTGTTGTTGCTTTGCTCTGATGTTTTCAAGCAAATCCTTAACACCCTGTCAGTCCACCCCTAAATACTTCTGTATGTATCTCTAAAAAAATAAGGACTTTTTATCACATAATCACATTATCGTTACACCTAACGAAACAGACAATTATTCCTTAATATCTTCTAATAACCAGTCTGTGTTCAATCTTTCTCGGTTATCTGAAAAATGCCTTTTTGCAGTTGATGTTCAAATCAAAATTCCTAACAGTCCACACTTTGCCTTTGGTTATTGGGTTTCTTACCCTAAGTGGAGCTAGGTCTCAGTGGCCAGGGTCTCAGTGAATGCTGGCTCCCACCCCTGCTCCCACCCTCAGCTCCTGCCCAGCCCAACTGCCTGGCGCCAATCTCTACTCCCTCCCGCTGGTTCCAAGGCAGAAAGGGTACTCCCACGCCCCTCTCCTCCAGCCTCTGCACAGTGCGGCCTGCGCCAGAGGAACTCTGCAACCCAAAGGCCACTGTTCTCAGCTGTTCCCCTCTCTGAAGAGCCAGGTGGGGGCCAGACGTCCTGAAGGTGACCTGATCTCTGTCTACTTTGCAGGGCAGCCAAGGTGTTCCAGGACCCCAGGGGATAACAGGCCCTAAGGGAGCAACCGTAAGTGCCAGAGGCCCAGGCCCACCTGGTCAGAGGCCAGGGTGCAGTCCATTTGTCCAAACCCCTAGAGGAAGAGGAGCCTGGGATTCTAGACTGAACTCTGCTGCAGACAGGCTGGTTCTGTAACTACAGGAGATGCCTCCCTTTCCACACCTTAGTTTCTTCACCTGTGAATAGGGATGATGCTGTAGGAGAGGTCAGGGGAAGCTTGAAGCAATCTGGGACAGTGGCATCCACACAAGGAAAGGACCACGGTCCATCCCCCAATCCCCTTTCCACTTCAGCTCCCCTCCCCCAATTGGCTGGTGGGGCTTCCTGAGATGAACCACTCCCTACCTGCACACCGCATCTGTCACAGGAGGAAAGGGTGGGTGGCCTGACTCCAGGCATCTCCCCATGGTGAGTCTCCCTTGAACATTCCTTCTGAGCAGGGCCCCCCAGGCATCGACGGCAAGGACGGGACCCCAGGCATACCTGGCACAAAGGTAGGAGTGGGAACATCTGTGGAATTGGGGCAGGGTCAGGGCCCCTCCCAGCTCAGGCTTTGAGTCCCATCACAGTGATCTTGGAAGCTAGGAGACTGGGATCTTCAGGTGTGTCGTGGACACATCCCTTCTTGCCTCCAGGTCTCAGTTTTTCTCCCTGCACTCGGGTGGAAGCCATGGACTGTCTGGCTTGAGCTCTAATTTGTGCCTCTGGTCCCCTCTCTCTCCCAGGGCACTGCAGGACAGGCGGGGCGGCCAGGAAACCAAGGCCACCAGGGCCTAGCAGTGAGTATTGGGTGGAGCCACAGGGGACACACCGTGGGCAAGTTGCTTCTCCTCAGAGAGGCCAGGCACACTGTTGCCCACCTCCCCATGATGGTGTAAGTGGTGATGAGGTCAAAACCCACACATCTGGGCTTCTTGCTGCATCACCACCTCCCAGGCTGTGGCCGGGTATGGGCCTAACTGTTTGCTCTAGCCTGCTCTTTGGCCACTCCAGTCCTCCAGGCTGGCTAAGTGGGCTCTGACCATTTCCCTGTTAAAGCACCTTCCTTGGCTTCCTATTGCCTGCAGGAAAAAGTCATTCATTCCAGTCATTCAATAAGTAGTTACTGAGTGCCTAAGGTACACTAAGTGGCAAGGAAACAGTTACGAACAGGACCAATGCAAGCCTTGTCCTCATGACTCATCTTAGCATGCAATGACTACCATACTCTGACCCCACCCTACTCCTCCTGCCTCATCAGCCACTGACCCTTTCTGTCCTCTCCCTTTCAACGATGCCTTGGCTTTTCTGCCTCCATGCCTTGGGCCTTTGCTGTTCCCTCTGCTTGGAATGCCCTTCCCCGGTCTCTGTGTGCCTCCTCACCATTCAGGCCCATCTCCATCTCATACCTTCTGGGGCTCAGTCCATGGGAGCCCACCCTCCCTTCCTGACAGGGCTATTCAGGGGCTAAAATCTGCTTCTATGCACACGTGCAGACCTGTGTTTGTGCATGCACTCACGTGGGCCTGTGTGCACATACATATGCCCATCTTTTCCCCATGGACCACAGGCCCTGGTATGCAGGCCATTTTTTGTACCCCACTCCTCTCCCACCAGGGCTCAGGGCTGGGGTGGAAAGTACAGGCAAGTTCATGATGCCCTGGCTGGGCCTTCTGCTGTTCAGCTCCCACGAGGTGGGGGAAGTCCAGAGCGGGAATGGGACGCAAAGCAGCAAGTGTGGGGGGCTCCCCCAATGCCAAGACGGAAACTGATGTCAGGTTCTTTCTGCAGGGTGTGCCGGGCCAGCCTGGGACAAAAGGAGGCCCTGGAGACAAGGTGAAGTGACCTCAACTGGGCAGAATGGGCCGTATCTGAGCCAGGGAGCCTGGTGGCAGGGACTGGGCATGGCTTAAAGACTGTAAGGCTCAGAGACAGCCTGAACACGAGCCCCTTATGCCTAACTACTTCCCTCCTGTCACCCTCCACCCACACATCCCCTCAGCCTGGCTCAGTGGAGGCAAGATGGCATGGCTCTAAACCCAGAGGAGAAACAAAGACAGGGAAATCAGTGGATCTCAGAGGACTTGGCCAAGAACACCCTCTCTCCCTCCCCAACTCATTTGGTTCCAGACTCTGTTTGGGATCCATTGGGCCTCCCTGAGGCAAGGCCTGACTGGGCCACCCAGACTGGCCTGAGAACTGTGTTTGCCTGCAGGGTGAGCCGGGCCAGCAAGGCCTCCCTGGATTCTCTGGTCCCCCCGGGAAGGAGGTAAGTGCCCCCTCCACTGACACAGGGTTTTTGTTTTTGTCCTCCCAGGCCTGCACTCAGTGTAGGGCCAGGGTGAGGCCGTAGGGTGGAGCCCTAACCTGGTGGGTGCCCTGAGTTAGTCTGGGCTCTGCCCTGATCTACTGAACCAAGGAAGCTCTTTCTCCTTTCTAGGCCTCTGTTTCCCCACGTACGATGCGGTGAGGGTGGGGACTGGTTCTGTCCTGGGGTGTGACCTCACAAGATGGCCAAGCTGACAGGGGCTGAGAATCCAGCAGGCAGATTCATTGATTCATTTATTCCTTCCATAAACATTCACCAAATACCTGCAACTGTGTTAGACACTGAGATAGACACAGTCCCTTACTCACATGGAGCTTACAGTTTAGTGGAAGAGACAGACATGAAATAATCACATCTAACTAAAATTGTGTTGGATCCTATGAAGGAAAAGTACAGAGACCCAAAAACATGTAATAGGGGATCAGGGAAGGCTTCCCTGTTGAAGCGAATTAGCTGAGACCCAAGGGTGTGGAGAGGTTAGCCAGGTGTGGATGGGAGGGTTCCTCCAGGCCTACTGCTTACCCCCAATTTCTCCATCCCCCAGGGAGAGCCAGGACCTCGAGGAGAAATTGGTCCCCAGGGCATCATGGGGCAGAAGGTAAGTGCCTGGCACAGTGGTCCCTCCCTGGGGGCCCTCTCAGCATCCGGCTCTGCTAGACCCGGGATCTGGGTCCTCTCACCGGCTCCAGCACTTGCCCAGTCCTGTCCAGCCTGTGAGAGGCCTCCCCAGGTGGGGCCTCCGTTTGCTGGTCTGTGAAGTGGAGCAAAAGAACCCCAGCTGGAGACAGCAGGAATGGAGGGCACCCTTACCATGAAGGGTCTGGGGCCAGGCTGGGGAAGGCTGCCCCTGCTGACAGCCTGGGGGTGACCTCTTTCCATTTCAGGGTGACCAGGGCGAGAGGGGGCCAGTGGGGCAGCCAGGCCCTCAAGGACGACAGGTGAGTGCCGGCCAGCTGAGACGGGCGGTGGGGAGGGTATATGGGCACCTCATTTGATTTACTTCTCTGGTTTCTTTTCTCCTCAGGGCCCCAAGGGGGTGCAGGGGCCTCCCGGAATTCCAGGGCCCCAAGGTTTGCCAGGCATCAAGGGAGATAAGGTGACAAATGGGGCTGAAAAATGCCTGGGAAAGAGGCCCTAAGACTGGGGGTGTGGGGTTGGTGCAGCTCAGAGTCTTCTTGAGCCCTCAAAATCTGTGGGTCCCAGGGCTCAGGTCTGGTGGGTGAGGCGGAGGTGGAGAGAGGACTGTGGCCGGGAACCGGGTGGGGGGACCCCGTGGACCCTCCCCTCCCTGGGGAGGGAACTCGCCCAGTCCCTCATTCCCCGCTTTCTGCAGGGCACCCCAGGGAAGGCCGGGCCCCGCGGCGGAGTGGTGAGTCCCAGCGCCCCTTGCCGGCCCTCGCGTGTCCCCGCGCGTGGGTCGTCGCGTGCGTGCACGTCTCGGCAGCCCCGCCGCCACCGCGGGTCTGAGCCGCGCTTCTCTCTCTGCAGGGCGACCCGGGCGTGGCCGGTCTCCCCGGAGAGAAAGGCGAGAAGGTGAGCACGCGGGGCGGGCGGGGGACGGCGGCTGGGCTCCGAGGTCCACACCGCTCCGTGACTGCGGCTCCTTTTGCCTGCAGGGCGAGTCTGGCGAGCCGGGGCCCAAGGGAGAGGTGAGTCCTACCCCTCCCGCCGTCA